>NC_058029.1:17288268-17588268 GCF_019176455.1 Solea senegalensis
CTATAACTTTTTGACTGATTTTGGACCACATGCTATACTATGAGCTTTTTGACTGATTTTGGACGACATACACAACTATGACTTTTTTGACTGATTTTGGACGACATACTATACAATTACTTTTTTGACTGATTTTGGACAGCATACTTTACAGTGACATTTTTGTCAAATTTTGGACGACATACTAAACTATGACATTTTACTTGAAGAGTGGCATGGTGGCGTAGTGGTTAGCAGGTCTTGACTAACTATGAACAAAAATGTCATATGTCGTCCAAAAGTTGACAAAAATGTCATAGTTTAGTATGTTGTCTAAAATTTGACAAAAATGTCATAGTTTGACAGTTTTGAGATAACCCTCACACTATATTACATCCTATATCAAAACTTGCGGTTTGATCGAGAAGGGCGGACTATTACTTTTCTAAGCGTTTGAGCAACCATGGCGATAAAAATTCCACATATACATGATTGGAGACGATTGATGAAATGATCACAACCCAGCCCAGTTTGGATCCTCACAGCTTCAGAGTCAGTCTCTTTTAAAGGGTGATTCCACCAAAATACCACTTTGTCTAAATACTTCAAGTTTTAAAGGTTCAATCCACCCAAATGTTACTCCTTTACCAGCACAAGTCCTGCACCCGAGGACATTGGCAGCAAGAACAGCAGCCACGCTCAAAATTTCGCCACGGAATTTTCTAGTCTTCTTTTTTTTTTAGTGTTTAAGGATGCATCACAGTGATTTAGCTGCTTGTTACCTTGGTCTGTTCCAGGTACAGTGTGTATCAGGAAAAGGAGAGTTACTGCTCGGCAGTGCAGACCTGCTGACGGAGGACGTCTATGAACAGGCTGCACATCTGTTTGCCTCTTCTAATGTGTCCCTTGGGAGAGACGGGGACACAGTGAGGACAGAAATAAACCCAGAACCGGGACACCTTCCTCTGGTCCTGTGTATCGCTGTCCGAGGTCTCGCCTCACTGGCCCCTCTGTGTTTGAGCTGAAGATGACTTTATAACCACCAGCAACATCAGATAATCAGATACCACACTGATGAGGTAATCAGATTATTTATCGAATAATTTAGAACACGTTTTATTTTACTGTATGATACTGATCGTGAAACGATTAGTCAGTTAATGCCTCTAAACAGACAATCAGTGAAGTAAAGATTTTGATAAGCAGGTGAAATTTGGACCGTTTTTATAGGAAAAATGCAATTAAATGGTTATAATCTTTGAATGTTTAATAAATAATAATGCCTTCCTAATGCTTAAACTTCAGAACAATCAGAACCAAGAATACTCTGTGGCTATATTATGATGTAAAATTATATGCACGTCATTCTAGTGGCTGCTAATTGTTTCTAATGATTATTCTCCTCTGTTGTGTTGTTAGGTGAGATATCCATGAGACTCTCTCACACCACTGTCCCCCAAAGACATGAAGGACTCATTAGCCCTGTTTTATATGCCAACAACAAACCTCACTGTAAAAAAACATGCACAAATGTGTATTTTTCTCTGATGCAAAAATAAAAACATGACTTTATCAACACTTGTTGTGATGAAGCAGCTTGGTAACATATGGTAACAACTCAATACATTTGTCTCTGCCAAAAAGAAACAAAACCAAAGCAGTTGTTTAAGCAGCATGTTTAGAAAACACGAGAAATTTGATTTCACATCTGAAAATACATCTTTTCTGAAATCTTGTAAAATATACCTTTTATAATAAGAACATATGAATATTATTTAAAATGTTTAGTTTTTAGTAATGTCACATCAAAGGGGATGTTCACTGAGATGCAGTACCACGCTCAAGAGTCCTGTGGAAAGTTTTTCTTGCAAACACAAACACAGCACCACACTATTAACTGGTCTATCGGTCAAAGACATGCATTATTATCCAGATGTGTGAAACTCAGTATTCCTTGCTGTACATGACATTTCCCATTTACAGAAAGCCTTCACGAGAGTCTTTGATATGAAACTGTGCAAAAGTCTGAGGCCAACATTACATTTGTTGTTTCAGCAATGCTATAATGACCATACAGTAGAATTATTTCTCAATCACTTTATTGGAACACATCAAGAAAATACAGGGTACTTATACTTTTAAAATACATTTTTCAGAGGGGAAAAAACCCAGCTTCTACAGGTTAAAGTGTCAAGTATTTAGTATGACAATAGCACAACACTGACCTTGTTAAATCTGGAGTGGCACCCTAATCAATGTTATTGGTAAAACCTAGTACTATTCATGTCTACTGTAAAGTCTATTACACCAGGTTTATTCAAGACATGCTTGAGCATTACGTACACATGTTGTACGAGTTAAAGGAGACCAACTTGCAATCACATCATTCTAATCCAAATGCCAATGATCACAGAATTTGACAGACATAAGCCACAAAGCAGGTTGTTCCCCCAGACTTTTGCACAGTACTGTAGATGACACGGTTTTACATGAATGACAAGTTTGTAGTGACACATGAGATGACACTGGCGGCATAAGCACTGTAAACTGTAACACTGAGGTATCATCCTTTTTAATGAGCGAACACTCCTGCTTTTAACATAATAAATACACTTTACCTTATCTTACATACAGATGCAAATTGGAAACAAAAACTACTTTTGCATTTAAAAAAAACAAAAACAAAAACAGCCTGACACTGTGGCCAGTATTTGTCTCCCAATCCATCTGAAGAGAGAGCTAAATTATTTTACCATTAAGTACACTTCCTGTGGTGTCATTTGCATAGTGTGCTGTAAAGGATTCTGGCATTTCAATCAAAGTGACTCTGATGCAGCTTTGTGCAAGACCCACATTCACCCAGGGCTGATGTCCAACACTTAATCTCTGTGTGCAGTACAGGGTGATGTCCTGTTTCATCCCAGACCTAGCAGCTCCAACAACCTTGGTTGTCCAGCAGAGGGCAGTAATTCAGTACACCCAGCTGACCGGAACCCACTGTGGCTCTAGGAATAATCTCTCTACATCCTCCTGAAGCTTGTCAAAGGCTTTGTCCAGATTGTCATTAACAATAGTCAGGTCAAAGTAGTGACTGTATGCACGGCGGATCCTGGCACTCTCATCCACAGTCTTCTTCAAATCGTTCTCCTGGTACAGAAACAGATTTAACTGTTATGATGATGATGGAGGCAACAACAGTTAACCCTAACCCATCAGTGATCCACTCAAAACTTACCGTTAGTAGTTTGGTAGTAAGTCCAGCATCTACTACAGCTTTGTGCATAGCCCGTAGTGTGTCCAGTTCAGGAGCAGCAATAAACACCACATATGGCATAAACTCAGATGTCTTTAACAATTTCAAGGCCTGAACAAAAGAACAACAATACAAATGTCAAAATCAAATCTTCAGGAAAAGGTAATCTATACGTCAAGTTTGTGTGCATCTTCATTTCACCTGAGGATTGACGTCTAGGATGCAGGTCCGACCCAAACCCACCACTTCGTGGATCGAGTCGATCCTGGTGCCATAAAGGTTACCGTCATACTCCCCGTGCTCCAGGTACCGGCTCTCCTTGATATCCTTCTCCATCTCTTCCCGTGTAACAAATCTGTAGTTCTGGCCGTCTTTCTCCTCTTCTCTGGGACGTCGTGATGTGACTGAAAGTTAAAGAAGAGAAGTGTGACATGTAACCCGGCAGCGAGGTTTTTAAAGGTCCATGTGTGTAAAATTTAGGAGAGTTTATTGGAAGATATTGAATATCTATGTGTAAGTGTTTGTGTGTTTAATCACTGTAAAAATCAAAAAATGTTTGGCTTTTGTATAGTAATTTCTACAGCAGCCTGGATGGACAAACAGACAACTTTTACACAATGGACCTTTAAATAAAGACAATTAAATCACCTCAGCTGTCTTGAACACTCACAAGGTATAGTGGTGCCATATCTCAGAGGATTCACGACAATAAGTCTGTTCTTTAGGCTCCGCCTCCCAACTCCCTGGGCTCCAATCAGAATGAGGGTTTTCCTCTGAAACGGTGGCATCTTGGCTACTTCCTCATAGATCTGTAGCTCATAGCGGTCAAACTCTGTTCAAAGTAATGCACAGGCTTAATTAACATTATACTGTCATCCATGCACTAATTATACAACACTGTCAAACCATTTCTTATGTGAGAAAACTAGAATCAGCGGTGACACATACCAGCATTCTTGGAAGTCAGGTACATGGTTTTTTTCTTCTTTTTCCTTGCAGTTCCAGTTCCACAGAGCATTCCTGAGCCACATATACAAAATGTCACGTCACCACATGCTTAAGCCACAAGATGACACATAACAGGGAGTATGTGATATTATGACGTGCAGGAGAGAACATGACTGACCAGAACCAGAAATGTCCCAGTCTCTTCTCACAAAAGCTTTCCTCTTCTCCTCCAAAAACTGACTGGGGATGAGACCAGTGGCTCCACCAACGACTTTGCACGCCTGCGGAAGTTGAGAGGTTAACGTTAGCCAAAATAGTTCTCGACCAAGTTTCAGCTTGGTTCACAATCACAGGGCACAAGTGTCACCTGCCACCAGTTGGGGTCCTCCTTGTTTACTACATGAAGAATGTCTCCCCTGGAGAAGGCCAGACCTGCCTCTTTGCAGGGGATCAGGTTGTCTGTGGTCGGGTTGTAGTTGAAATGTGACTTCACATAAACCTACAGTTCAGAGTGAGGACAACATATGATAAAGTTAAAATACACTGAGATAGAATGATCCAAGGAACACAATAATGTCATTTTTTATGCAGCATATCATACAATCGGTACAGATTATATCATTCTGACAACGGAGGATGACTCAGCTGTCATTAACATGTTCAACTTTAGCATACTCAGTAATGTGGCCGTAGAACAAACCACTTTTTGTTGATTTTGAAATGTTATATTTATTTAGTATGGGTGTTTTAATCTATAAATTTAATTTCTAGCTGTCACAGTCAGTAGGCGGAAAGATGTGGATGAGTGCAGAGCAGATGCAACTAAGAAAGGTTCACCCATGAAATTAATGAAAGCAGTGAGGAAGAAAAAAACTGCATGTTCTAAATAAGGTTTTCTGGCAGAATAATCACATAGGGTTTTTGGTTTTTTTCAACATTGCAGGCCTCACTCACAAGTTATATTTCTTACTGTGACTTGAAACCCAACAAATACTGTACGTTAAGCAAACAGAAGAATGAGATAATATGATCCTCCCCTGCACAAAGGTCAGTGTGTGGCACAACCCTAAATACTGCTCCTCAGTGTCAGCTGCTGTGTGTGCCTGTTACAGTAAGAAGGGGAGGGTGGGGTGGGTGCTGCAGTGAATAGAGATGTGTATACCCAGATAGTGTGTGGGGTGTTATTAATAGACCCCACGAGAACTCGATTTTCATGAGCCATACTGTCTAAGATGGGCCAGGTCAGGAAGCCCTCATCCAGTCACTGACAGGTACAGGTCCTGAACGGTCTTAAGTGCTGTAGAATTATTGACTCCCCCGCAGAATAAAATGCTGGATATGCAGCATGTCTCTCTCTTCCTCACCTGTGGTGGTGCCGGCGTGTCTCTGTAGCTGGGCAGGACCTTGAGTGTGATGCTCCCACTGCAGTCCATCAGCAGCTCCTGGAGTTCATGGGGGTTGCTGCCGACCTCACGACCGTTCACCTCACGGATTATGTCACCAGTGTGCAGCATGCCCTGCCTGTCAATCGAACTGCCGTGCAGGATCCGTGCGATCACCATGTCTCCCCCTTCCACGCGGAAAGTCACTCCCTGAAAGAGATTAACACCGTCACTGTCAAAACTACCTTACATCTGCCCTTTATACATCATAGATTGATGATGATTGATGATTCAAAGGCTTTCTCTGTGTGGTAGCTGCAGGAAAGAAAACTCTCTTATGCTAAGGTGCTTCATAAGACTGAGTCACTCAATAATAAAGGCCAAACAGGAGCGATAACATGTATCCTCTGTAGAGCTGTTGTTGATATAAATGCTTGACAAACTCACCAGTGGCTCTCCAGCTTTCTTCTGGATACCAATCATCCTGACAGCATCAGCTGGCATTAGTGAACTAGTCAACAAGGTATTGCTGTTCACCTCATCTTGGGGCATTTCATAGCACTTAGCAGCCACAGTGTCGTGAGCCTCTATCAGAGACTGAGACAGATTGGAGAAGGAGAGTGGGAGGGAAAGGGAAACAGAAAAAAGACAGTCACCAAGATACATAATGACTGGCACTTGCACACATGCAATTTAAACATTCATCAACAAAGGTTAGAATATCAATCACTTCACTGCAAATATCCCTTCATGTGTGTACTGCCAGTGGACTAACTGTTAAACAGAGTAGATAAAAAACAGTCTTGTTCTTACCTGAGCAGCCACAAAGTAGGTTGCACTGGTCACAGACTACAAACTCTTAACAAATGTAAAGATTTACTGAAATAGTAGATGACACAGTCTTCTCCCCCATACTTTACCCACATAACTCAGCCTGCTATTGGCTCGAGGAAATACACCCCCACCCTCCCATGCTGCTGTTTGCAAGTGGTTGAGAATATAAAAGGGTGACAAAAAAAACCAAAGCTCCTTCACAGGCACTTCAGAGAAAACTGGGCAATGGTTAGAGGAAAAAACAACCCTGACATCCATTCTCACAGAATGAACACAACATAGATTTTTCATTCTACATATATCTGGTCTATGTATCCTCATTCAAACCCGGTAACAATTGTGTTCAAGCGGAATGAGTCCAAATAATACCATGAAGTGAGGCTCCTGAAGGATTTTGGCAAGCTCTGCAGCAGCAGCATCTTTTTCTGGCAGGTTGTTGAGGAACTCCAGGATTTCTGTGACCAGCTTAACATTTTCGTCCCGCACGGCTTTTAACTTAACGTCTTCGAGACACTCATGAGCCTACATACACACAAAGAAGACAATGATGCAAGATTTTTTTACCTAACAAAATAGTGTTGAAGAAATGAAGTTACAAATACCAACTAAGACAACACATATCTACGACTTTGAGCTAATTGTTTACAATAATTAAAAAAAAAAGAACATCACAAAAGGAACTAAAAAGCTTAACGTCTCATAAATTTCATTATACATAATAACCATTAATTAGACTAAATCTGGCACTTTAAGGTGAGGACTTTAATGACTAAATATAGCAGACAAATGACTAAATACACACGAGTATACACTGCAAACTATACACAGTATGTGCCCATGTACCAGAAAATAATCAAACATCGTTGGGAAAGCAGTGCTCTATGTGAAATGAGGACAAGTCATGTCTTTGAGACTTGTTCTCCATAGAAATCATTCTATTTATACATATAGTAGTTGAACCTGATGGCCTCAATTTGCACTTTCTTTTATGTAAACCATTAGATCATCACTGTCACGCTTTGTTAATGTCATGTGTTCAATTACATTTTTTAAAACAAAACTAGAGGAGTTGTATCGAACAACAATTAATACATTAATCGATTCTCAATCAGCATGGGGATTTTGCTTCATGTTTCTTTTATGTCCTCCTTCCATTTCCCACCACACTCTAGCCCATGCATGATACAGCATTGACTACCTGGTTGAACTAGAATACAGTGTATTCTGTCCGACAATGTATAAACCTTCATGTCCTCAGTGACATTTGCTCATTTCATTTATAGCTACAACTTACTGACCAACTTATGAGATCATGACTCTGTGCAAGTGTGTGTGTGTGTGTGTGTAATGTGACAGAGCACAGGAGTAGCAGGAGTTTGAATTTGCATTACCTTTGCAAGGGAGCGGACGATGGGACTCTCCATGATGCCTCTGAGGAAGATGAGGTCGATATCTTTGGCTTCCGTGCCCGATGGCAGGCCTTTAAGATTGTCCAATACCTGCTGCATTGCTGAAAAAAAGAGACTGGTCTCAGAATTCCCAACCACACCTCTTTCAGCTTGGAATATTCTCCTTTATGAATGCAGGCAGAAATGTGATAATAGTGTCAAACAAATGCCGCTAAAATGCAAATAATTAATATTCCAAGCAAATAGAAAAAAAAAAAAAAGCATAGCTTACAAGGAAAGAACAACAAACTGGAGAGCCAATCAATGGGCTAATTCACGGAGAATCCCTAATTTCCAATGCAGGCAGCAACAAGCACAGAGAGTCACAAAGGAATTGTTCAACTAACAGAACTGCCTTGTGGAGGCTGAGCACACACACAGCAAGACACATCATTTTAACTGGGTCTGCCTAAAAAGCATGACATATCTTTAATAGTATTATTATACACTGGTCTAAACTAACATTTCACAAAATATTATTTTCTATCTTTTCCCATTAAAATAGGACGTGTGGTGTGTTTTCTTTTAGAGAAAATAAGCTTTTATTTTTTTATATTATATTACCGGCCTGATATGTTCATAGAAACAAATGTTAACATTTGATTGTTGAACAAAGCAATGTGTTGAAAATAAGTTTTTATTTCTGAGAAGAATAACAAAGAATTGTTATTGTATTTGACAGGGGGACAATATGAGTGTTCTTTGGCAATGGGGAACACACCCACATAACTATTTCTGGGCAGTCGACACAGCACTGTTCAAATGGTAATCAAATGTCAAAATTTTGCAAACAACATTGCAACAGACAACTGTGCACAATACTAGTGAGGGTTTTTGCCGGTGACAACTTACCTGAGCCAGACTTTGCATTGGCCACAGTCATGTTTTTCCTCAGCTCACGACGGCAAAATGTTTTGCAGGAGGTAGGAAACCTACAGAGAGAAATTTGAACAAAACAAAAACATGTTTTGCTACATAACTCATGTAGATATAAAAGACCAGTGATACAAAATGGGACAAAACTATTGTTTTACACTTGTTAATGTACGCAAACATGTGAATTAAGGGACTGACAATGCGACTATCAAATGATTCAAAATTATTCTTCTCTCCCTCTGGCTAAAGGTTGTGCCTTCTCCACACAGTGTTGCCCCGGAGAACTCACTGTACAAACATGCTGTCCCAACAGAGACAGAAACGGTTCTGCAATTCCCCTGGTGGATGGGTGGACAAATATTAGCATGGACATTTTGAGCATAGATCCACCTTGTTTAACTCTAAAATCCAAGCAGTAAAACACCATATGTCCGAAAGATTTAACAAACTCCTGATCAACACACAAAATCAAAGGGCAAACATAAAAAGAACTCACCTACAAACTGCATTCAAATCATCAGTGCACCACTCCGACACGGAGCCCCATGTTTTCTACAAAACACTCATGTGAAACCTTTAAACCACAGAGATAAAGGGGGATCAAAAAAACACATTATTTGATATAATTGTCTAAAATTCCTCCTGGGTACAGAACAGATAAAGGCAGCACATGCTGTTGAGCTTCTCTCCACCCCAAGAGTGCTTTCATTGCACAGGAACTTCCTGTTCATTCAGTGGTGTTGTAATGCAGCCATTCTCATTATCCAAGTCAGTCACATGACCAATCTCTGTTTAAAAAGACTCAACAAACTACCTCAAGTCTGATCAGGCCCAAGAAAGGAGTGAATGTAGAGTGTTTTGTGTGGATTTAAAGGATCAAAATTCTAGGCTGTAACTACAGAATCAATGTATAGGGGACATTTTGTTTAAGAAGAAAAATGTAATGAACAAAAAAAAACTACACTTCAACAAAGGCTATTCATGCTTTGTTTGCTATGTATATTTAGACTGTATTATACATGCAGGAAACCAAAAACAGAAACATTTACACAATATACTATTTATTTACTGCAAGTAAAACTATAATCATAGTATTCAACAATGGTATAACATATTGCATGTTTTCTTAATATTGTGCAGCAATACAAGGTATGTACTGTCAGATAATACGTGAGCAACAAGATTCATCATTAGTTGGAAAATTAAAAGCCGGGTCTCAATGAATGGAGCTATTGTTTTTGTTTTATGTTGTTTTCTTTGTCTTTTAGCACCTGCCAAAAGGGACTACGAATGTAAACCAGGTTTCTGCTTTCTAATCCGACACTTTTACATACGTATCGTATACTTATGTCTATGAATGTGTATTGTCCCTTTTTTAAAATCAAAAAAACAAACAAAAAAAACAGCAGCACTCAAAAGGGTGGAGGCATAAGGTCTGAATTGAGGAGCGGTCTGGTGGGAGGTGAGCTCTCGGTGCACGTGGTGGTGAAATGTTAGTGAAAACTAGTTTTAACAAGATCTCAAGATCAACAAGAACAAGTTTTAACCTCAGATGAGGTTAATAAATACTGTCATTACGTCTGCACGCGCACGTGTAGCCACTTCCAAACATGACAACTGGCCAGTAGCGCACAATTACCCAAAGAAAATACTAATTAAATAATATTAATTGAGGTTTTGTGTACTGTAGTTGTGTGATGTCGAATACAATATAACCATTAAATCCACCTTGTTTCTGTCCCGAGCCAAGTTACGGCTAAACGTTGCTAGTTTGTAGCGCAGTGAGGACAAGTTAGCATTGCTAATAATAGTTAACACTAGTAAGCGCTAACACGTGCGAGGCGTCTTTCAGTGTGACAAACAGCACAGAAACGCGCAACTTCACAAAAATAGCCCGTTTTCTTACAAAACACAAGTTACTAGTTACAGTTGGCGACAAGACCAGTTATTTAGCCAATGAGTAGCTATCTGTAAATGTGGCTCAAACTAAGCTAGCTTAGGCTAGCTGAGCCGATAGACTACCGGGTCCCGTGTTGTCGCTCAACTGTCCAGAGAAACTAAGTAATGATACTTTACCTAAGTAACACAGTATACTCCAGTCACGCTTTCATGTTTTCCTTCATTTCAAAGTTTTCCAGTTTTTCCCAGGGAGTCAGTCAGTGTGACTGCGCCTCTTCCCTCAGCGCCCGTCCACACACACACACGCGCTCTCTCTCGTTCAGGTTTCTAGCTCTTAGAATTCCATCCAGCCCACCTACACATGTTATTGAAAGCCCAAAGGCACAAGAAAATTAATGAATTAGAAAGTAAACAAACTGCATTTGTTGTTTTATTAAACTGTGTTTATCTGTCTGACACAACGACCCACCACGGGTTTAAACCTCAGTGGCCGTCTCTGCCTGGTTCGGACACTTTACTGCAGTGTTTCACAAACTTTTCATATGGAGACAAATAACAGATGACAATTAATTTAGACCTGACTGGATTAAAAGCTTTAATTTTATTACACCAAACAGCAAAAGCGAAAATCCAATTTCATTGACAACAAACGGTACAATCTAAGAGATTCCTGGGAGTGACACATAAAAATGCTGTATTTTTATTTTATTTTTTTTTGCTGTGAATGGTAGTGAGTGGTAGGTGGCAATGATACACAATATATGACCTAAGTGTCATTTGTATTTGTCTGCTGGTATTTCAACTTGCCAAACAGTACATCCTCAACACAGCCAAACACACACCATACAAGACCACCTGTACCATAAAAACATAAACACATACTGTATAATATAAGGGACCACTACACTAAATAAGATAATACTTAGTATTTATGCTGCAATCTCTATAACTATGAATGTTACTTTTAATAATTGAACCAGTGAAGATACTGTATATGTTTATGTAAATTATCCATCTATCCACATGAGCGTCGTATATAAAATATATTTATGTATAAAAAAAAATCTCATGACTCAACCCTTTTAAATTTGACCAGTCACCAGGGTTGTTGGGTTAAAATGCTTTATTGAATGTCTGTCAATATTCACTGTCAGTGGAGAATAAAAACAAAATACTCTTCTGCTAATGACAAACTGTTTAACTTTTATATAACTAGGAATACAAGTCATTAAAACTAAAAATCTCTTTTGCAAGAGTGTCCTGGCACAATAAAAGCACATTTAGGCAAAACACCTGCAACCACATGTTTCTGCCCCCAAGTCAAACAAACAACATACAGTATGTAAGGAATTGTGGGCTACACCCACCACATGTTATACAAGACATTAATTAGTGGGACAAATCATTGAAGTTATACTCTGTTCACCTCACCTAGTGGTTCAGCTGAAATGAATCTTCCTCAGTAGTTATGGTAAATTGAACCATGTGAGTTGACCAAATATTCAGTGTTATATTCAGTGATTTGCTTCTAATTTATCCAGGACCCTTTTACCCCACCTCAATGAAATATCAGCAGCAAACATGAGACGTGATGTATTGCGGGTGAAGATGCCAGTGCACCAGTAGAGAGCACTGTTAGTCATCAAGTGACTGACACACGACCTTGTTCAACAGACCAACACTAAAGAAACTACACTATCTAATTTAGTTAGTCCTGCAAGACCCAAATGAGTTGAATTGCAGCACTGGCAACATTACACACCACACTAATACGATTATGCAAGGTTTATTCCATGCAGCACAAGTTAATTTCATGTCCGTAAGAGACAGGCAGGATCTTTGTCGCAGTCGGCCTCAGTATGACAGCTCCAGCAGGATCACCACAATGGCAGCTCATTATATCTGTAACTTAAAGAAGTCAAACAACGTGAGTTTCAGATTAACATTAAAACCTATGCAAGATGTGTCTTGTCCATACATACATACAGAATCCAATATCACCACCTAAAAGTCATTATGAATTACAGTTTTCTCAACTCAATATCACATGCTTGTTGTTTTTATGTCTGTCAGATTTTGTTATCATTGGTATTTGGGTTGGCTGAAAGTTAGTCGTATATATTAGTAAATTAGTTAAACTCGTGTATGTAATGCTCAAGCATGTTTTGAATGAACTTGGTGCAACAGACCTTTATCACAGGAGATATTTTTCAAAATTAAGGTTTACAAAAAACATTATTAGGGTTATACTCCAGGTTTAATAAAGCCAGGGTCGTGCTACAACAACTTACATACAATAGCAACATTATAAATAATAATAATAATAATAATAATAATGATGATGATGATGATGATGAAATAATTTACCTGACATAGTTAAATCCTGGAATGTTCTCTGTGCTTTCCCTCACCATCACATCTGAAAACACTGTGTCTGGAGTGTCTCTTTTCCCATACCTACGCACAATAAAAGCGTGTCACTACATCTCAGCGTGCCATTTCCTTAACATATAACATTTTTTAGAAAGTCAAGCACTAACCTCTGTCTTGTAATGAGATTGATGTAGTGTCTTAGTGCAGAATAATACTTGTCAAGGTCCTCAGGTGGTGCCCCTTCCCGGGGACTGGCAGGCTTGGCTGGATATGCGTTTGTGCCAGAGTGGATACAAGCCATCAGGCAGAGAGCCAGTATACCCAGCAACATCCCTGTTCTGAGCGATTCCTGGATCACTGGGAAAATGAATAATCAAAATACATATTTTGTCCCAATAGCAAAATCAGAAGTCAAGACTGATGATCGTACTGATGCCCCTAAAGTTCATAATCTGTAAAACATACACAAATACTTACTGTCAATCAAAAAAATGAGGATTTTCAATGAAAAACTGTCAAGAAAATGTGTCTTACACCGCGACGTGACACTTGACACTGCTGCTGTTGGTTTTCCCGTGGTTCAAGGCACCTCTGTCAGATTCCTAACACTGCCCCAGTTTTATACAGTCGCGTGGGGAGGGAGGGTAGTTTCATTCACTTTTAGGGAGCTCTTGAGAGACATCTTCTGCTTCATTAGTTTAGTAGTCTTTGATGGCAGGGCAGTGAAATTGATGGGAGGTACTTTGTTACACAAGTGGTGAAGAAGACCAAAACATGTGGCATCAGATTTATACAAGTGTTGTTGATGATTATAATATACTACTAACTGTTTTATGCAGAATTATTATTATGTCTAAGAAGGTGCAGGAATGGCCTTATGGGAGGTGATATTTTCTATGTACAAACACGGGAAGTAACACTATGTGATGTCCACCCATTGTCAATGTGATTATGTGGTTTCTGCACTTCCCCAGCAACAAAGCAACCTAGTTTAAAATTAACTGGATGAGCAGATTACAGAGCAGAGACTCTGGATTTATTAGCAGGATTACCATCAGCTGCAGCAGACATTTAATGAAGATTTAATGTGTGCTTAGATGACGTTCATCCTCATTTACACCACCACAGATATGTATGTTAAATAACATTCATTACGATGTAAATGCATTTAATTGCACATAAACCCACATCATTGATTTAACATGGTAACAGGTTTGGAGAATAGAGAAGAGCATCTCTGGTCAAGCGAGTCTAAAACTTAATTTAGCCAGTCCACTTTTAAGAGTCACAAACAGCACAACAGGATTCATTAAAACTGATGATGCACAACTCGAAGTGGCTAACGGTGGTCTGCTGTTTTCACATTAAGTTCAAATATGTGACGATGCCCCAGATGATCGTTCAGATACAATAGATGTACAGAGGGGGCGTGTTCATTAAGAAAAAGTGGTTTTCATTCATTTAATTATGCATCAGTGACCTGAAATATATGATCCAGATGTTAGAAATCAAAGGAAGAACTTTTGTCAATGTAAATACTATAAATCTAATCTGAATAAATGCAATGTTAGCCTGACAGCTGTACTTGAAACTCCACTGGGTGACGACGACAAAACAACGAGACCAGAGCAGCGAGCGAAGCCTCAAAACAACCACACAAAAAGAACAGTAAATTGGCGCAAACACCTAAGACTTTCAATTCCACTTGATAGAGGGCACAAAAAGCTTTCACCCACTTAATGGCAAGATGGATTTTAATGACAACTACTTTCTTTGAAGAGCACTCAACAGACAGTTGATCGGTTGTGTCGTTTCCTGCAGCAGTCATGTGACAGTACAACGGCACAGACTTTGCAGTGAAAGTACGACAAAAAAACTTTCTGTCTAACGTTGTACACTGGAACTAGGTGTTTACGTTAAATAAAATCATATTGATCAATGCTCATCCTACAGTCACTCCCACACCATACTGTTGGTGCAAAATTACTGGAGAATTACTGGAAACTCCAAGAATTAGTAGTTGGAGTTTTGCATAATGAAGAATCATTCATCAGTTTTACTTGCGAAATAATGGATGTGTAATTCGGAGAATGATTAAGTATCTCATTTAAATACTTTGCATCAAAGCACACAGCACCTTTCCAAAACAATGAGGGCCAGGTGGTGAAATCACACAGTGTCCTTAAGGTGTCATGTCTGATTCTACTCTTCATAAAGGCCCACCACCAACACAAAACCCGTGACAGTTGTTAAGCATCGGCCCACCTGCAGGACACAGGCTGATATAATTACCCTTTTTTGTGTAAATAAAAACTAGAACACCGTCAGTGCAGAGGACTGAATCTTTGTTTAAAAAGTCAGTCATTTAATGTGATTAAAAAGATACTAATCTGATAAGTGTTCATCCATGATTGCACTGATTAAAATAAATCTTTCTTTCTACTGCATCTAGTCAGTACCACAGGGTGGCAGCAGCACTGAGCATTCATTTCGTGGACTGCAGGTGTTTTTGCAGAAGTGATTAGATTCAAGCGATTTCTCGCTCATGCACTCATCTCACAACATGCAGTGGACCCTGCATTTCTTTCACCAGATCTCATGAACTGGAATTTGTCATTTCAAGTGTGTTGTTGGTTCAATAGTACTCACACTGGATATTCTAATATTCTATATTCTGGGGGTTGAGGGATATCAGAAATAAATGTTTTATTCCTAGCCAGCTGTACACTCATTGGACAGCACATCCATTCTCAGCGCAACATAAATCATATGATTGAATGCACACAAGTAAAGCATTGTGATTTATACTATATGGAAAATATTAAATAATATAAATCTGAACATCAATGACTGTTGGGAAAATGTGAATCACAACATTAGCCACAGAAACAGCTTGGGTCTTTCATTTCAGTTTTCCCACTGTGCCAAATGACTTATCCACCAGAAAACAGTTGCTTTCATACAGTTTGGGGCAAAAGGGGTCTATGTATTCTTTGAGAATTGCCAACTTTGTATTGCTGTAAACTCCATTATGTGAAGCTGCTGAGATTCATTATCAGGTCGTCAAGCTCTGTGCAGGCATCTGTGTCTTCGTTAGATTTTTACATTTAGTTAATGTTCTCATCCAGCAGGACTTACAGCAATCCAGTGACACAGAATGGTCACTTGCGTGGTAGTTTTAAGGGTCCTGTGTGTACTTTGTAATCAGCACATTTCATTGTGATTTAGTAAAATGACAACATAGATAGATTGGATTACTAAGACTCTGCAGTAACAGAATATAAAAGCTCTTTGAGTAACACGAAGCATGAACTGGAGTGGCTCATTTTGGTGCTCTTTTGGAAAATCCCCCTGAAAATAGAGTTTGAGACCTCGCAGCCTACAGGCCACATGTGGCCCTTAAATTGTACATTCATTTGAAGCACATGTGTCCCCCAGCTCATTCTGAGGGTTTATTTGAATATTTCCTTTTCTAGAGTTTTTAGAGGCATGTATTTTATGTATTTGTATGCACTTTCTGTGTAGATTTTCCTACTAGAATTTGTAAAACTTATACTTTTACATGTCTTTCCAATAGTGTTTCCTACTAATATATCTGAACACTTACGTAAACAAGGCTTAGTAAAAACCCAAAATATTGAGAATTTCAAAAGGATCTACAACAGTAGAAAACTATTTATTTTTGAACATCAAAATGTTTAACCACTTTTTAGCAGCAGGCTTAAAAACATGCAACTTAACTTACAGATATGATAACCTCTGAAGGTCAAATTATGTGGAATACATGTCAAAATCCTCAAAGTTAAAGTGTTTCTCCTCTCAGGAATAGGAACAGAATGATTCCAAAATTTACATTAATTGGCAAAGTCCTGGATGATTTGTGTTGTGTTGTCACTTGGTGACGTCGACATCATAGATGAAGTCTTCTGGAAGCTTTTCAGCGGGGATGCTCCTCAGCTGCTCGTCATAATTGCGGAGAGTCCAGAGTTTCTCCAGTTCATACTCGTCTCTGGTCTCTGGCAGCATGAAGTGAACAACTATTTTACCTGAGGTAAAGACAAACAGTTATTAATAATAATTATTTTAACTAACACCTGTTCACGTGAACAAATTGATATGTATAGAATATCTGGCTTTTATATACCAAAGTCAATGCACATCCAGTCATCTGCCTCCTTCCCTTCTATCCTCACATTTGGATCTCCGTCTTTCTTCAGAAACTTGTACTGTAAGAAAAGAATAACTTGTGTGAATTTACAAAACAGTTTAGACACATGCAAATCCAGTGAGATAATTATTTTTACTATTTAAGTTACCACTTTGATGGCATAAAGTGCCATTGCACGGAGGTGTCTCGGCGAAACACCACTGACGACAATGAAGTACTCGGCATATTTGATCTGGTCCGGAACTTTGATCACACACATGTCCACGGCATTTTCCTGACGCAACAGAGACACCAGCACATCCAGAGTGAAAGAGTTTGAGGGTTCTAAAGGAAACAAAAAGAAAAACATTTGGTATGACAATATTTAAGCAGACCAGGGTTCACGACCCAGTCAGACCTTTCTGCATGGAGTTTGCATGTTCTCCCTGTGTGTGTGTGTGTGTGTGTGGGTTTTCTCTGGGTTCTCCAGTTTCCTCCCACAGTCCAAAACCATGCAGATTTGAGGATTATTCAAATTGGACACTCTAAATTGACTGTAGGTGTGAGAGTGGATGATTGTTTGTCCCCATGTGGCCCTGTGATGGACTGGTGACCTGTCCATGGTGTACCCCTGCCTTTCACCCTATGTCAGCTGGGATTGGCACCAGCGCCCTCATGACCCTCATGTGGAGGATAAAGCGGTAGATGATGGATGTAAATCTAAGCATTGAGTGTGGCTCAGCAGTGTCTAGACACAAGAGTGTTTTTCCACACACTGTTGAAACAGTCAACACCTAACAAAGCAACACAGATTATCAACTATTAAAAGCAACCATAGCTGCAACAATACTCATTATTTGTATTAATATGTTGTTGTTTTGTGACTTTAATCGAAGTCATAGTATTTCATCAATTGATTGTTTACTTATTTTCAACAAAAGGATTGTTATATTTGAAAAATAATCACAATATATGATAAATATATATAATATATATATATTCATAGAACCCTTGGTACTTCATTGATTGATCGACTCGCGACTTCAGAACTAAATAGCTTACTTTGACAGTGGGATGTGCTGTGGCTGTCCGTCTCAGGTGACTCCTCTTGCCTTTCACCGAACACTTCTGAATAAAATCTTCTTGAGTCTACATGACAGGTGAAAACGTGAGGCCGCTGCAGACATGAGGCTGAAGTCAGTGTCAAATGTCGAGGCAAACGCAGATTATGACATTGGTGTCGGTTAATCGAACAAACGCCTCTAAAAACACCGGTGTTTCTACGTGAAACGCTCCCTTTAAATACTGTCGACACCACTTTCTTACAGCTGTTAAATACACTCATGATTTAAACTCGTCAATGATAACGCAGCTCGGCGTCTCCTGAAGGTAAAGCTAAGCTAAAAACAGGAAGTAACTCTGGTCCTTGGCTTTTGATTAGCTCATACGGCTTCTTTGTTGGTGTCTGGTCCAGTCAGACATACGTGAAGAGCACAGCCTACCGGTCACAAACGCTAATGAACTCCGGAATCCGAAAGTATGAGAGAATACTGCTTTTTACAAGGCCGGAAATTGCATTTTGCGTCAAAAATCTGAAAGTGAGAGTACTTTTTTTTATTTTTTTTACATACGTCATTGCTTGTGTATTCTGCTATTTAAATGATCGCAATGAGCAGCAGTTTATTTGCAATGTTGCTAATGATCTTGTTTAATTTAATTTGCAATCATTTTTAAATATTCTTGTTAATAAATTTAAATATTTTCTGTTATACATTAAAACAAGATGGAGCATTATCACACGACATACCATCAAAAATATTAACTTGTACTCTAATGCAAGGATGTAAACTTAAAGATATAAAATTGTTAGTTTTTTTGTGAAAAAACACAAATATGACTGAGTTTACTAACTGTGTTGTTTCAATGGCCTATTCTGCTGTGTAATTGTAACTGACTGACACAGATCAAATTATGCACCTCGATGACAAAATAAAAGCAGTGTAAAATGAATTCTTTAATTATATAGGACAACAAATTGATGTACAAATTGTGTTGTTTTACAAAAGCAATACCTCTGGCATAAGAAAAACTAATGCATAAAATTGGATACATTATAAATTTCCAATCAAACCCATATAGATTTCACCTAAGGCATAATGTTATTGGTCAGTAAATTTACTAGTGTGTAAACAATTGAACTGAACAGAGCAAAGTACATTGTGTACATATTGTTCCCTTTGTTTGAATGTGAAGCTTTGTTCACATCAGTCCTGATTAATCATCACAGTCAGGGTCCATTATTACATTCAGTCTCAAGCCCACAGGGATGTGGTCTGTGAGGCCAGCCAGCTGGGTTATAAAGGTCACTTCCTCAATTTCCTAGATGGAGACAAAAAGAGTTCCATGATGCCTTATTATTTAGTGGATGATTATTTATGCATACATTTTGCATCCACGAACTGACTGATTGTGGGACTAAAAAATAAAGATAATTATCTTATTATCTTATCAAAGACAAAAATAAATAAAAAGAGGAGGACAGAAACAGGCGGTGTAAGAAAAACACACAGGGACACGTACTGTTCGGCAGTGTTCTGAAATGGAGCTTTCACGGTACAGCATATAGTCGATCCGACGTCCGACCCAAGGCTGGCCAGTCTCAGGGTAAACCAATGCACAGCCCTCTGTAGGAACAGGTGGGGAGATGTACTGCTTTCTCAGCGCTTCACTTTCCAACGTTCTATAAAGACAGAGAGAAGATAGGCCAGGTTTTCATGTCATTTAACACCATAAACTGCATGAGAAATACAGTTTACATCACATTAATGCACAAGACAACAAAACTAAGTGTACCTTTGCAGATTCTCTGGAGTATTTACGTCATCTTCATATAATGTAGGCTGCTCCAGTAGAGTACCTTTGAAAGAAAACAATTGCAATACTTGGAATGAAAACAGATAATATCAGTATGTAACATTTACTGGAGATAAATGGGTTGAAATGCAACAAACCAATGACCCAGGGCTTCTCTTTTCCTGGCCCTGCCCTGCAAGGATCTCTGTACTCCTCAAAGAGACAATGATTCTGTTCCAAGGTGTCATCTATACAAACAAATAAACATATATAAGTATTTGTGGTGACGAGGCTTCCAAGGAAATATTTACATTGTCTTAACTTGTCAGAGACACAAACACACCAGGTGAGCAGTTGTCAAAATTAAAATCGCCGCAAAGCACATCAAAAACCACCTCCTCGTCAGGCTCTCTACTGGCAGCTTGAAAATCACCAATCCACTTGGTTACCATGTTCAGCTGCTCACAGCGAACTTCCCCCTCACCTGATAAGAAAGAGATATCATAAACAAGTTGTCTTCTGAGAAAATGTTAGTGAAATATTCCGTTAAGCCGTGTAGAACGAATCAGAAGACGTGACTTGCCTTCAGGTGCATGAAGGTGCGTGCAGTTAAAATATCCAACCACTTGCTTCTGTTTCTTATTCTGACCAATTAGCACCTTAAAATATCAAAAACATCATTCACCATTTTAACAATAATTTTTTTTTTTAAGTCAGCCTAATTTACCCAAATTCTACAAAACCTAAGAGGACAAAGACAATGCTTGATAGTGGCTCAATACATAATATGAAGAAAAATACCTTTGCAGAAAGAAGGCCCTTGGCAGCCAGTGCGTCTTCCCCACGACTGTTTGGAAACCAGTGGTACTGAGCATCGAGCACAGGAAAACGGCTGGCCAGGAACAGACCACTGTTGAAGAACTTAAAAGCAGTACATCTGCATGGTGGCTGGCAGGCATACACACCAATGTCATACAGTATGTGTCCATACATGGGTCTTAGTACTTTGGTAAGTTTCTGTGCTGCCCTCTTATCAAACACTTCCTCCAGGCACAGTATATCCACATTGGCTGGAAACATTGACGACACCTCCCAGGGAACATCGTCCTGCTGGAGCAGACCCTGTGAGAGCAAAGCTCGGGGGGCGCTACGATGACCTGTTTGATCCTGTTGGTTAGAATTCTGGTTGGAATTGAGGAGTGAAGACTCAGTTAAGGGTTTTTCCGTATCATCACAGGGCACACAGACAACATGATTATCAGACTTTGGGACAGAAGTATGTCCTTCCTCTGAATGTGGATTTACGGGGGCTGGGGCCTGTCTATCTGTAGCCCCATATGTAGAGGAGTTAGTTATAGGGAGTGTGGTGCTCGAGGGGCTGCGTGTACCACAGCTGCTTGGGGAATCAACAAAGATGCGGATATGAGGTCGACGCACGCCCTCCACAATGCGCTGAGCAATGGCAGTTGCCCTATGCTGTGTGTGCCCGAGGTTGTTAAAGCGAGCCAGGCTGTCGGGCAAAAGACACAGATTGGCTGTGGCAAAGCCAAATGATGCCTTTCCTTCCAGCTCAAAGCCCTTATGCGTTTCCTGCTCTGGTGAGGATGGTGCCTCTTTGTGGTAGTAAAAGGGTCTGCGGCAGGCCTGCAGAGGAGCCCATAACAGAAGGCCCAGGAAGGCCAAGGGGGCTGTTATGAGAAAAAGAATAAAGAAGGTGATAGATCCAAAAAAGACCTTGAGGGGGTGGAGATAACATTCCTGCTCCAGGCTCTGCGTTTTCTCAAGGGTGGTGGTCTTGCACACAGCAAGGAGGCGATCAAGAAACCAGAAACAAGGCACGATGAATGCCCACCCCACAGCATGGACCCCGGCAACAAAGCAGTTACTAAAGGGAGAGACCTGCAAGGCCATGCCTCTGCCCCTTCTCTATACAGCAGTCACAATGAACAACATTGGGAATTCCTGCTCTTGCCTCATTCCTGTGGATCGACTTGTTGTCATGGGCTTCACTGCTGGAATAGGAAAGATAGAAGAAAGAAAAACATGTCATTACATGCCTCTGTTCTCCCCACATACACATTTACAGAACCTGATTCCAAAGTGACTCTGAACTCATGTTATAACACGCCATTGTGGGAAAAAATGAAGCCACTGAAAACTGTGCTGACATGTATGTAATATGGTCAGATGTGGTGTGAAGATCCATCTGGCTTACTATAACCTTGAGCAATACAACATAATGTAAAGGAGGCAAATTGAAACACATAGTGTAAATGGCACATGATCCAGCTGTCACCATCCGCACAGTCTTGCAAACCACTGACAGACAAAGCTGCAAGGAAAAGCCCAAACACCACACCTGTGTGTTTCAAATGTTGATTGCGCCGTGCCCTTGGGTGTGTCAACGGTAAATAAATACATACAAATATTTATCTAATATTGTAATGATCATTTTTCAGTGAATACATTCGTAATTTGTAATACAATGATATGAATTTGTCTGAAGTTGTCTGAATACCACTGCTAAAAATTTAGTACATACCTACATGTACAAGAAATATTGTGGTACCCCCAATCCCAATGCAACAGACCTCAAGTCCTCAAGAAGATAATATTAGCAGGTCTCATTACTGCTAATCAGACTATATTCCAGTGGCGCTCTCCTGAGGATCCTGAGGGGCTGAATAATTTCAGAATCTAATCCATATGACAGTATCTTGCATAAATATGGATGTTGATAGGAAAAAACACCTAGGAAATGTAATCTCATGCAAAGTGAATTTCTTTCACATATATATATATATACATATACATATATATATACATATACATATATATATACATATACATATACATATATATATATATATATATATATATATATATATATATACAGTATTCATTGATTCATTCATGTTGTGTGTCTGTTTGGTGATGTTTAATTTTTTAATTTTTTTTAATTTTGCAAGGCAATACATTTAATTCATTTTCTTCTGCTGTTGCCATTAATAAGAATTCTTCTTAATGTTACTACACTGTATAGGACTACTTTATGTGACAAAAATCAATAAAAAGTTGGTCAACAAGTTCGGAACATCAGTGTGTCATCCTGAACTCTTCATCCCACTGTAGACACTGAGCTCTGACATTGAAAGCTAAGGCCAAGACCAGACTGCAGCGTATTATTCGCTTTGCTGTGAAGGTGATTGTTGCAGTCTCTGGGACCTGCACGCCTCCAGACGTGCTGAGATGTGCAGGTAAGATTGCAGCTGACCCCTCTTACCCTCGACACAATCGATTTGTGTTGCTCCCCCTGACACAAAAACATTTTTTCCCCTCTACAGCTGATTTCTTCAACAAGAAGAGAAGGTGATTGGCTGCAATCATGTGCCATAACTCTCCTCTGTCTGTCACCTCTGACCCCATAAACTGCTGCATAAGTGTCCTAATTTCTCTTTTGATGGACTGACAATTGTTACTCTCTGCCTGACAGATTATAGTTTTCATATTGCACTACGTTTGTTATCCTCTTTCTGACAGTGTTGCACTACTAATGACTTTTGTTAATTATATTCACTCTGTAGTAAATAAATCTTTCTCTTACTCTTTTCTAGTTTATTTTCTTCATGTTATTTATCTGTCTCTCTCTATATGCGCACCACTGAACAGAGCAAATTCATAGTAATGTGTAAACGTTGCCTGGCAATAAACGTGATTATCAATTTGACTCGCAAACAGGAAGTTGTAAACCCACAAAAAACGTATTATCATCACAAAGACCCCATTCATATCAGGCTACTAGAACTCGTACCATTATATAATCTTACAGTAATCAAAGAAAACGGACCATCTGTGTCCCGGTGTTTGTTCAGTGGACACTCACTCACTCATACAGGTAGACTTTAGCGGTGGAGTCGCTTTCTGAGCGCCCGTGAGCAGGTAAGCTAACGCTAACATTTTCAAATAAGCAAACGAGACACTTTTCAACCCCGCAAGAAACGATGGTGTGTGGCAGTGACACGTTGCAGCATCACAGCAGCACATGGTAAGTGACGAGTCTGCGAACGTTGCGTGTGAGTTCTCACAGATGAGAGCCGTCACCTGCCGAGTTGTGTAGCTAGCTAAAAACACTCAGCCTTTAATGGTCTTACCTCAGGATGAAACTGCCGGCACATTCCGTCTGAAGAGCACATGCAGCGGACTAATGTCTGCTAATGTCCTTGTTTTATTACATTTGTCACGCGTCAAACACCAAATACATTCAACAATGTTAACAATAAAGAGGTCAATTACACAGGTCCTCCTAGCTTTCTACCGCTCATCACAGTGGTATTATTAAGCCACACCCTAATGGCGTTGTCATGGTTTCAGGCCCGCCTATCACGTGTCCTTACCTGGGGCCACTTCAAGTGACATTCGATAAGATCTTATCTTACCATCCTGAATATCATATTATATATCTTGTTTCTGAGATGAGTTGACTACCTCTGGTCAGTTTTTGAGCACACTGAATTGTTAAACTACTTTCAGTTGCATTACACTTAAATATAAATATTGTATGCAGAGTACTACATGCCTGCAACATTATAATTTAAAGTAATTCATTTATTTAACCAGGTGAAACTGACCTGAGTGAGTAGTAGCACACGTCTTAATGACTATCACAAATACTAGAAACTTATTACAAACAATCAATTCAAGTAAAGCAGTGGTTTAAACGCATGGAGTCGTGAGCACAGTATCAATTTCCTGACATTATGAACTACTGATGAAAGGAGGTGCTGTAAGGAGTGTTGGTAAGTCCTTTGTTTTGAGACAGACATTAAAGTGCTCCTTGTGCGTCACCACACCCACGTGAGTGGTTTAATTTACTGAGAACTTATAACAAGTTATAGACATTTCTCCAAATCAACAGGATGTTATGAGTGGAGACCTGTGGAAACTCTTCACCAACAGAAACAGCAGAAGACAATATTGTTGAGAATTAAAACCATATCCCTTCCTTATTCTGTTATTTCTATCAAATTATTATGCAAGCAATTCATGTACTTCTAGGCTAAACTAATGTTATTTAACAATCTTCCTATATTGAATGAATCTTTGACAGAATAGATCCTAAACAAAAGCCATTGATAGACTGGTTCCAGACACATCTGAAGTGAAACCCACATCTTGTTTAGCCTTAATTGAAACTAAAGGTGAGTTTAATATAATTGCAGGATATGCCTTTGAGAAACTGCATGTCACGATCCACAGTGTGCTTGATTCATTCTTTCACTGATTAAACAACATATTCACCTAAAATGGCATGGCATATTGGTTAGTAAAGTGTAGAGTGTGGGAGTGTGAGAAACAGGAAAGTTGACAGTTCAGGTTCAGCTTGCATTCTTACAAAGTCAATAAGCAAATATGTGACTGTGACTTTATGTGTGGTTTCTCTACACACAAAGTGTGTCATCACAAAATGTATCATGACATGTATCCATGTTTACTTTTAAGGATGGCACATGATTGTAGATCTGAATAGACTCTAATTTACCAGTTAAAATAGGCCTCTAATTTGTCTCAGGCATATTCCAGAAGCAGGAAGCAGCAGCTATTTTTTTCTGGTGCTGTTTGCTGTCTCTCAACAACTGCAAAGAAATAATCAAAATTGATCAACTTCTAACTTGAATTTAGGAGTATAATCAGCTTGACAGTCGGACTCTCTCAGTTGTGGCTACGTGGAATGAGAATAGAATGGAATGAGAGACCTGTTTATGTTTGAATCTGGTTTGATACCAGTTTCTCATCACAGGTGATCTGGCACAGATTTAGTAGTGGTGGGTGTTATTCTTCATCATTATCACAGAGTGGATACTACACCACACACTTAAATGACCTGGGGGGCCACTGAGTGTTAAGTCTGGCCAGGAGGGGGCCATTAAAGTGGAAAAACATCCAACATTTTGTGAAAAATGTTAACAAAAATGTTTGTTAAAATGTTATCATAATATACACAAGTGACCCACGGGCAGGGGGTTTGACACCTCTTCTGATAAGGTTCAATGCTGTCTCCCTTCTCACTGTCTTTATGATCTTTTAATCCCATTTTAAACCATGTCATTCAGTGAGTTGTGGTCTCCTGGTGGGACAGAAAGGTACTGCAGGTGTGTTGTGCATTAATAGACAGAATTTAAAAAAATGAAGCAATTAAGTATGTTTTGGGTTTTTTAAATGTGTTTTACAATTAAGCTTCTGATTATTGTAAAATAATATGTTTTTGCCAAGTGTTATGTTTAAGGATTATGTGGATGCATTATTATGGACTACTTATGACAAGCTTTGTTTTCCACCTAGAGAGGTGCAAAGGCTGTTGCCCGCTGTAGATGAGTTTAATAATTTAAATCACAGCATTTCAAGTAAGGGAATGGCTGCCACAAATGAGATTGTGTATTTTGCTTGTCCCAGTGTTTACAATAATCTGTCCAACAAAATAAGGCTCAGGTATTAGAATGTTTCTTTAACTTTACTTTTGTCAGTGAATTATTCCTGTTTCTTTGTCAGTGCTCTTGCAGCTCTGAAATGCACCCTTACTGCCATCTACTGGCGAAGAACAACCCTCTGCCCATTTCCACAATTGAGAGGCTCATTTCAAGAACTGATCCCCAAGTGCTCAACATTTCTGTACCAAAGAGGGAGTTGAATAAAAACACAAAACAGAGCAGAATCAGAATCAGAATAACATTAGGATGTGATTCTAACACAATGATTTCAATTCATACAAAAGAGACAAGGCGTTTTGCAAATAACCATAGTTATAAAAATTTATTCTTTACACTTAACAAAGTTGTTTGACAACAATCTGCACATTTCTGGACCCTGAATATAAAAAAGAGATAAAAACAATCCAGACTCAAGGGTCACAAACTATCTTTTTTCTCACATTAAAACTACATTCCTGGGTCTTCATCCAAGGAAGAAGTCCTTAAGTTGGAATGAGTGAAAACATAACTTACAAGCAGAAAGATACATTCCCATCATAACTGATCAAACTGTGACACAGAGAAATGCTCTGGGGGGAGTAAGTGAAGTGTGAATAGTGACTATTTTGGTCAATTTTCATATGGTACTAGAAACAATTTTCCAAACCAAGATAAATGCTTGTACCACAGGTACAAAAACAACCTCAACCTACAACATAAAAACTCCATACTATCAGAAAAATGTATATTTCCACAGAGTGAAGCAAATAAATCTATGTGATCAACATAACAAGAAAAAAAAAATCTCATGATCAGCCCTTTATTTTTCCAATGATAGAAAGGATATAGAGGAAGATGTAGACAATATCTGTGTACAGGCTAAGAGCAGCAAAGACATATTCTTCTGGACTCAGGGACAGCTCCTTGTTGCCAAGCAGCATCTGTGTGTCAACGGCCAGGAACTGAAACACAGAGGAAATTCACAATGGCTCAAACCATGTTTACAGTCAACAAATGAAGAAAACAATAATGATGTCAGACTTTTAACCATGTTGCTTGGTCTGCATTAAGGAATCTCAATTTCAGTCAGAAGAATAGAAATGTGTGGTACTATTTTGGGAAATACTATTCTCTAAATTGTGCAAAAGTGATCTCAAAGCCAACAGTGTGAGTTGTTTCTAAGGTAGAAAGTAGCTGAAATGAAAACTAAAGTCAACTCTTTTTTATAGATTCCTCACATTTATGGTTTATTTATGGTTTTGGATTACAAAGGCATTTCCTGCAAATATTGCTTTCATGTGACAAAATAAAAGAGCATATTTTGCATTTTGATAATATATATATTTAAGAAGATCTGTTTTGATTGTAAAATCAAGATTGGAAGATTTTTTGTTACATGATGCCACATTTGAAAAATGTGAGCTTTATCTCTGTCCGATCTTTTCTTTTCTCTTTTTGCTGCTATGTGTCCTGTTTTTTTCAGCTTTTTTGCAAACAAAAATCTCTTTTTGGTGTCTATGCATTTTTATTTAATAATATATTTAATATAATGTGTAACAGAATAGCCTACTATAAAAAGGTCTGCCCTGAACCTGGGTTTACTATTTTTTTTAAATTTGTTTATGTGAACTTACATTGTGTACGTTGATAACATTATCCAAGACTTTTAGACAGAAATGAAACCACAGATGCAGCAGTGGTGACGTCGTCATCCACAATCACATACTCCCTACAATCAACCACTCACTTCTTATTACCATTATCAGCAAAATCGGGAGGAAAGACTTTGAACTTACACAGGTGAAGAGCAACGCTCCCAGTCCAGCGTACACGATGTGCAGTATTCTGTCCCGCAGGAAAATGCAGAGGATGCCGAAGAAGAACATTACAGTCAAACAGACAAACAGCACGCCGTAACAGGAAGTGAAGTCGTACTTGGTCTGTGGGAGGAAACAAAGAGAGACACAGAAGTTACCTCAATATCAAAGTGTGGTACATGTATGTACATGACATCTATATGAGAAGCACGGACTGACAGACACAAACCTGCAAAGAGAACACGACCACTGTGAAGCACACGACTGCCGTGATGCCCACTGCCATTATTACTGAGTCCGTATCATGGAAGCTGGCAATCATTCCCACCATGTAGGACAGACTGAGAGTCAGGATGGACTGAATAGAAGAAGGAAATATATATCAGCACTGCTGCACATGTTTAAGTGAGAGAATGTTAAGAATTGTATTTCTTAAGACAGAAACAGTCCAGATCAGATAGCACTGCAGTTGCTAAACTTTAAATCCTTCTCTCCATTTTGGAAAAACAAAGTGTGAGCAGCCTTACCAATGCAACCAGGTTCCAAGGATGTCTACGGCACAAGCTTCCACAGCAACTGATCGCACAGACGGACGCAAAGAACACACCATAGGACACAAAGTAGGTCCACATGTTCACCAGGACAAACTTCTTGACTTCTTCCACAAAGGTGAAAACTGCCACAAAGGCGAACGTCACTGCCAGCTGAGCAGTTAGCAACAAGAACACCTGGAATAAACAGTGAATTATTATTATTACTTTTTATCAAAATAAAAGTTATTGTTTTTCAGGACATACATTTGAGATAGGGGTGGAGTGGCTCAGTGGTTAAGACCGGTACCCTGTATGCGAACATCATGGTCGCAATGGTCGCAATGGTCGCAAGTTTGACTCCACCCCTGGCTGATTGTATTCAATTACATTGTAAGTCGCTTTGGATAAAAGCATCTGCTAAATGACATGTAATAACATGTAAAAGATAGGAACCCATATCTAAATGCAAACTAAAACAGGGACTAAGGGGATCTTTATGTCAGAGGCAGCTCCATTCAGACCTGGTGTTAACATCCATCCTAAGAGATATAATCCTAATTGTACAGTGCCATGAATACATCCGTTCACATCTGGTATTAAGATGTGTTCTGGATGTTTCCTGTGACCACATGTGATCAGATCTGGGTCACATTTACTTTAGATTGACAGTAAAGATGTCTGCTGTCAAAATTTTAATATTGTAGTCATGGGTACAGATACATTAAGTTATGGGCATCAGCTAACGTTAAAAAAATAAATTATTCAATTTACTATGAAAATACTGGTCAGAAGACATCATCTGAGAAGGTAGTCGCTCATCCATCCTCCCAAGTATGAATTGCCTTTATGAATGCTCAGGAATGGGGCCACATGTGTTCTCAAACCACTTCCGAACTAGGTTTTTGAGATCAGATCTCAGGAGGATGTATTTAGGACACATTTGGTGCCGTCACACGTGTACCTTAGAGCTGTCCACATATGATCACATCGGTCAGAGTGGATGTTAATAATAGGTCTTAACAGACCATAGATAGAACCCTGTGATGACTTATATATTCATCTATCCATCCCTTCATCTTCCACTGCTTAATCCTCCACATGAGGGTCGCAGGAGAGATGGTGCCAATCTCAGCTGACAACCATCCACTCTCACACTCACACCTACGCTCAATTTAGAGTGTCCAATTTGCCTAATCCCCAAAGCTGCATGTTTTTGGACTGTGGGAGGAAACCAGAGAACCAAGAGAAAACCCATGCACACAGGAAGAACATGTAAACTCCATGCAGAGAGGCCCTTGTTTGACTGGGTCATGAACCCGGGTCTTGCTGCAATGTTTTATATGCTGTATGTATGATTCTACCTTTTCCCCCTCAAACCTCTGTCACCTCACCTTTCGAATAAACGCTCGTCTTATGGTCTTGTTGTCTAATCCAAAATCAAAGTCTTGGTTCTCGTCGAAGGGGGGTGGGTCCTCCTGGCTGCAGGCATCTGAAATAATACCAACCATAAAAAAAAAAAAAGGATTAAATTATTCTGCAAATCACATTTAAAAAATGCCACAATGTTAGTAATACTGACCATTTAAGTTGTCACCCAAGCCATGAACTGGTGGGAAATAAGGTAAAGGAGCTGGATTGACACCATATCCTATGCCACCTTGAGAATTTGGGCCCATCCCAAAACCACCAGCGACAGCAGGTCCAAATGCAGTTGGTGGAGGGAAAGGGAGGCCTCCAGCAGCAGGGCTTCCAAACTGGTTAGAGTCTGGCATGCTCATGTCATACGCAGGAGGAAACGCTGGCTGCCCTGTGGGATAGGGAGGAGAGGGTTCCCCTTGGATGGGGGTCCATCCAGGCTTCTCTGTGTTCATCTCTCGCTTGGATAGTTGACAGAGATCAACTGAAGCAGAGTATGATGGGAACAGTTCTGAAAAACAGTTATATAAAAAAAGTCATCGCACTATTGCACTTTAGTGAAACATAACCAAACCTTTTGAATAACATAACAATGAACAAGAAAGGTCACTCATCTGTTGGTTAATGCAGGACAACTTCTGTTTCCACCACAAAAGAGCAAAATATGGAGCCGCATCAAATCCTATCAGTCTTGGGTTTTTATTTTTGTTTTATGCCGAACATACTACACATATACACTGGAACAACGGGCTCAGCCATTTCTCCCAGCTATCGTTCTACACGCGTGTATGTTTTGGTTGTGTTTACCCACAATGCCCTGCTTTGTAGTTGGCTTCCTGCATTTGGTTCAGATGAAGCGAACCGAGACCTATGTTTTTAGGCAGACCAGAGTTCGCTTCTTTGGTGCGGATCAGAATTCGGTTGCGCATTCACACCTCCAAAAATGAAACTGGACGTTCCAAGAAAACAAACTAATTTGATTAAGAAGGGCTGGTGTGAAGGCAGCCTAAGAGGTCACATGATGACTAAAAATTTTGGGTTTTGCAACTGTGAATTGATATGTATATATAATTCATTGTAAGATTCAATTCAGTATTCACTTTATAGCATCACATTTTAATGTGATGCAGCACTCATTATCATATGACATCATCCAATGTTGTACAACTGTATCCTATTGCAAGGATGAGTATGCGTTTTCACAGAAGATAGAACAATCACAAATTGAAGAATTATTATGTCTTATTTCAAAACGCAATTTTTATTTGAAAGCAATTTATTCTTCAGCCCTACTGGTACATTTAAAAAACAAAACATTTCCACGTGTTTTATTTTTCTGTTTTCTACCATAAACCACAGCAACCTCATAACTTAATTTTGCTCGTGACGGTAAGTAAGGTCCAGGTTTCCTGATGACATTAATGACTTTCAATAGCTTCATTTTCAATTAATATTTATGTACGTAGGATAATACAACATCTTACCAGAAAAAGTATAAAACAAGCAAAGCAAAAAATCAACTAATGTGTATTTAAACTGATGATTGAATGGAAACATTTAATTTGGAAAAATAAAACTCACATCCATAGATATGGTTTGGCAAATATCAACATCCACTTTGTCAAGGACCCAGTGTTTACACCGTTTACTGTTGCATCATGTCGTGTCAAAATGTCCTCTATGAAAAGGAAGTGTGTTTGACGGGAAGGGAAATTCCTTTCGGTCATTGGTTACACTTCTTATCTCCACCTGAACATAAACTCTCTCTAGTTCTGTTTTCTCCTCCATAAACAGACCTTACATTACAAGAATGTCCTTGATGCTAGCCTAATATTGCTGTTTCACTCGATCCCCAGTGTCAACATGAACTGGTTATTGATTTCAATTTCCCAGAGGTTCCCCCCCGAAACTCACGAGATTCATTTAGGCCACGAATGTCACTTTCAGCCAGGAAAACGACCATTTAGGCCACAAGATTAACATTTTCACACTGAGGTGTTCAATCACAAATGATTACTCACAAATATGTAGAAACACATTTACAAAGCCCTTTTTTTAATATCGTAAGGACACTGGTGTTCGTTAGCCAAACAATAACAATAGTCCAATACAAAAATGTAACAAAAACCAGCATCTTTGTGACAAATGAAGTCTCCAAATGTTACTCACGTTGTTGAATCCACGCGCGATATTCCTCTTAATTTGTGTATTTTTGTTTCAGCAGGTTGTCGCACACACTCGGATAATGTGTTTTGTGTTCGAATGCCAGGAAACCGCTCTCCCCCTCTCCCCTCTCTCTCTTTCTCTTTCTCTCTCTCTCTCATTCTCCTCCTCTTCCTCTCAGCTCTCAGGCTGCGGAATGCGGTGCTGCGTTCAGGGTCGCGGCCTAGTCACACTGCATACGCTGAACTAACGCGTATTTACTCCCTACTTGTCGTTTTATGATAAGACATTAGTGTCGTGTGTGATGGAGCACGTCTTTATTAACACTATCAACACTTTACCCACCAAATGTGATTAAGATTTCGCTGAACGACGCACTTTCACCCTGTAAGCTATCCACATAATCCACGCTATCCACGTTATTCGCACTTAAATGTAAATATAAATGCCAAAATAAATTTAGACAGTATTAAAGCTTTCATTTAGGTCCATCATTCACATTCGTTTTTACGACAAGCATAATAGAACCAGTACATATTTTTTGGTGGAGAAGTGGCGTAGGGAAGCCGTAGTTACAACAATATGTGTAGTACGTGAATGCATCACTGCCACTCATGGCACCCACTGTTGGCTCCAGATGAATGAATAATTGAAAGGAAAGGTTAGAGGGGGGTGGGGGGAATTTATGGTAAAAGTTTTAACTTGTCAAAACACCATTATTTCAAACTGAAGTAACAGAAATGAATGCCTTTATTGTAAGTATCTACAAAATATGGAAACAAGTATTTGGCCATACCTGTTCTGTATTGAATTCAGCCCTAATCAAGCACCTTTGGGATGAACTGGAACAGAGATTCTCAGTGTCTGACCTCATGGGCACAAATACTAATAAGAACACTTCAAAAACAAAGTGTGGAAGCTGTTATAGCTCCATATTAAAGTACTCTATATGTCAGTAAAGTCCCTGTTGGTGTCATGGCCAGGCGTTTTGACTTTTGTCCATAGAGTGTATCATCAAATAATAGATATCTGCGTATTAATTTTGATTAAAGAATTTTGTCTTGAAATAACATTGTGACAGTTCAGTCATTACATTTTTTTTAAAATGGCCTCCTATAAGCACAAAGGGTCTTTACCATGAAAGAGTGACCCTCGGGAACCAGCAGGTGTCAGGGGGACACCACTGTTAAACTAGACCAAGCCATCTTGGTTACAATGTAACTCAGAGTTTACCAAACTTCATATATGAGGACCCAGTTTTTACAAAATAACACACTGTTGCAGTCAATTAACATACATAAATCACGATAACAAGAAGATTTCTGACCATTTTACGACCATTTTTGTAACACACCTGACATCAACAAGAGATATACTGTATGTTTGATAAATAAGTCAACTTTTAATGCATATTATGTATATACACATAAGGCAGAAAGGGAGTATGTACATTTATTTGCTGTGACACAGCTATCGGGCGCCCAACCAGGTCTGTCATGTCCTGTAACTGCCTGTCTGTTGTACTCAAGGTCACTTAATAAGTGACATAGTTTTGTATTATATACTCATTGTATATACTTGTCATTTATGATGACGAGACCTTTGCCTGGCTCCGGTCAAATTATCAAATTAAGTGGATCATAACATCTGATGATGATGAACACAGGAAGTTGGACATTAGGGTCTCCAATGGTCCCGGAAATTAGTGGGTAATTCAACTGCTTAGATCTACTCGGCCACAAATGTAATTTTGGCAGTTTTTAATTAATGTCCTTAACTTATCATATTATGTATTTGACAAGGATTGACATGGGTTATTTTTTTTCCTTTAGTCAATATGCAGTGTAACATGAGGAAAGGGACATTCCTTACTCAGTAGTCTGGAACTACAGCGTGAAGTACTTCATACTTCAAACATCAACATTAACTTTTAATTTAAGCAGAAGCATCAAAGTCCAGAGCAACATTTGCAGCTTTCATTGATTTGCAGAGGTCACTAGTCATGGTGACTCTTTTCTCTTTCAGGACACATGCCTTTGCCTGCTGAGTGTCTATTTTTGTTTTGAAACATGAAACATGAGACAGGAAAATCTGGTTATGTGACCATCGTGCTGGGAAATGGTTGTAGTTTAAATGGCAGTGGCACTAATCTAACAACTGATTTGGTTCCCTATTGTAAACTCTAACATCTGTTACCTCTTTTTCTTCAGTCAAATCAAACCCAATCAGATAGCTCAAGCGGTTATGCATCATTTCATTATCGGTAACAGTTATGTTCTATTATCTTAACAATGGTGATCATTATGTGACACATTTCACCCATCACATAGAAAACACAATAAAGAAAAGTTGAGATTTATTATCCTTTTATTTCACAAATTAAATGTTTGCATTATTTGGAGTCATGCATTATAAATCGAAAGGAGAATTGGGTGATGCCCTTGCATGAGAAGACATTCAATGTCAGTTGACATCAAATGTAGAAAGAAAAAAGAAAAAAAAAAGTCTAAAAAGTTAAAACAGTTGTAACATTGTCCTTTATCAGGCTGGTCAAGTATAAAAAGTGACATTAAAGAAGGAAGGATATATTTTTGACATTAATGCTACAAAAAACAAAAAGCATCCGAGTTGTTTGCTTCCTTTCCACTCATATTTTGTTCTTTATACACAGTACAGCACACTTAAACATCCTTGAACGACACATGCTATTGATCATGAGAAATGCAGCAGCAAATGTTCTACAGTAGGCTTCTACATACGAGCACATGGACACAAATAAAGGGTTTATTTTTTACTGTAAGGCTCCATAATAAATACATAAATAGCATAATTTAAAAGGCACATTATGAATTTCTTTTTTTTTTTTCAAAATGAAAGATTCACATTAGACAATGTTTCTGTCCCTTCTGCTGAGTTTACTTGAGGTGCAATTTAAAGGGAAGAAAATTGAGTGCTTCAGCATTACATCCTCCAGTATGTACTATCAAGGAAATACATCATAGAAGAAACTAGTCAGAGGATGTCTAATCTATCTCACTCCACACAGTTATTTAAAAAAAGAGAAACAACCCTAGCAAAACGTCTCTGTAAATGTGTGCATAGCTTTACCAAACAAAGTACTGGTCCAAGACTATGAAAGAATGGAAACAGCATGACGGGGTAACACACCGTTCTCATTTGTGCGCAAGTGTTTCATTTTCAAAATAGTGGGGAAGAAATCTGATTATAAGACATTAATGCTATTGTGAATTTTATACAAATTCCACTGAAATATATATATTTACAAGACATTTGTCAACATGAGGTCCAGTGAGTCAATGCCAGTTAACATTAAATATTACTTTGCTGACTTAGTACTCAACTGAATAAATATTAAATATTCATATATAGTCACTCGTTGACAAAATACTGGTATTGCCTGAATACAAATATACAGCAATGTCCCATTTTTCTCTAAATTTCTGGTGATTTTCTTTAGGCTCTTTGGTAGAAAGACTGCTGTGATAACCATCATTCAGCCTCTTCTGTAATCATCCTTATAACTATGACCGCCTCATGGGAGGAGGTGGCTGCCCCTGCTTTCCTCCTTTAAAAGGTAGTTGTTGTAGCTTTTCACTGCATGCGGTCTGTCTGGAGCTGCTGAGGCTGGTACTGGCTGAAGGCTGCAGCAGCAGCAGCAGCCCCTGGGGTGGCAGCAGCGGCCAGCGGCTGTTGGACAGCGTATCCATACCCTGCTGTCGTCATGTAGCTTGTAGGCGCAGGTGAGGCGGCGTATGGATACTGTTCATAAGCAGCTGCAGCAGCAGCTGCAGTGGCGGCAGCCGCGGAGTACTGAGCATATGTTGCTCCTGTATAGTCAAGGTATGGGGAAGTGGCAGCAGCAGCAGCAGCAGCTGTTGCTGAAGCAGCGGAGGGTTGAACATGAGGGATCACCATACTGGGCTGGACAAAGGCCTGAGGGTAGACAAGGTGGGCAGGGATCCTGTAGGACACAAAGACAGGCAGAGTCAGAGCAAAGCCACTAACGGTAATCCATCCAACGCTGACACTAAACTCTGGAAAACTGAAAAGCAGGCGCCACAAATACGTCAATCCAGTCCTCAGAACACAGCAAATCCATTCATTAACAACTGAAAAACCCTACCTACAAATGAAAAGTTAAGGAAGCAGCAAAAACCACAAGGAAATTCAAGCACAGCTTTTAATTGAAAATAAATAAGTAAAAAAAAAGCACCTGAATCTGAAATAGAGTAAGGCATTAATAGAAGACACAGGCCAGCTCTGCACCCAGTGTCTCGCTGAAAACTGAAGTTTGACAAAATGCGAGCTCATCGCACACCACCACAACATATTAAGATAAGAAGTGGACATTACTCTGTCCATGAACACCAACAACACACATACGGGCATGCCCACACATGTTAATAAGTCCTTACACACACAAATATGGCCACAAAAGAAAACAAAAATAAGCCCATTGTGTGTGGGGAGCAAATGGAGCATGAAGTGCAGTGCTGTTGACGTAGTTGCCGAGTTAACCTTACAGTTGCTCAACAACTTGGCTTGTGCAGTAGCCTTGTTGTGTCTGTTTCAAAAAGAAATGCATTCAAAGCCTTCAAAGACAAAGAAGGGGATTTACAGCCTTGTATAAAGTACATTGAGTAAAATAACTTCTTACCAGGAAATGACTGTGGTAGAAGTTGAAGTCACTTTTATAATATTACTTTAGCCTTAAAGTACATGACATTTACTGCACTTAAGTATCACAAGTAATTTTCTGATATAAAATGTACTGAAGTTTTAGAAGTTAAAGTATTCAATTAAAAGTGAAGAGCTAGGATTGAGCCATGGTTTAATTCCTGGCCCCGCTCGTCTCTATGTGTCCTTGAGCAAGACACTTGTGCCAAAAGTGTAGTGTAAAGCAGCTCATCAAGACTAGAAAAGCTCTATATAAATACAGACCATTACCAACTCTTCTTCTTCTGATTGTTTTTTGGTAGTAACGAGTAACAAAGATAGTTAGAGGAAATGTAGCGGAGTAAAAGTTCCTACAAATGTAAAATACAGATATTAATTTACTTTACATGACAACACTGGGGCTTTCAATTGGAAGAGCAAATGCTCTGTATATAGAGCGAGGTATAAATACAAGCTTTGGTATCTGGGTAACTGTAGTCCCACCTAAAACTTGTGTTAAATTCGCTCTCAGTAAATATATTGAGGAGCAGGTGTGACTCTGTTATATCGGTCCGTGGACACACGCGCCCCCTCCCCCTCTGACAGACATGCACCCCCCACACAAACATACACAGACGCTTGACTGACAGGGGAGGCTGGAGAGCATGCTATTTTTGCTCCCCTTGTCATCTCTAAAGGACAAGCTGATCTTCTCCTTCAGTAACACATGGCAGGGAACTCGTCAACTGTCTGACGCCGCTCTCCGTTACAGGTGTCCTAGCCCATCAACATGTAGTGCTTTCATTTATTTATTTATTTATTTGAAAAAGGATGCAGCTGACTGGAGCCATGTCTACTGAAAGAGATGGGACACACATATTGTGGTCCCGCAAGTGGAGAGGCTAAATAAAGGTGCTTTGTGAATCACCAGGACACATGGGCAAATCCCCAGCATATAACCAAAAGGCTCAGTCCACCTGTTGTCCACAGCCGAGCGGCCCTGCCTGTGCCATACATTATTAACAGCTCTGCTGAGTGACTCCTATTTTCCATGTGAATTTGAGAGGCCATGGAGATCACTGTAGCTGACAGCTGCTGCCTAAGAGTACGGCAGCTAAGACCTCTGTCTGCAACATACAGAGCAGTCAACCTTTGTCTATATATAAGGACTGACTTACCTACTTACAATTGTTTAAAATAAAGTTTGATCCAGCTCTAATCATGGATTGGTATTTAACAATTTATATCAGCCGCTAGGTAAAAAAAAAAAAAATTTGGTTAATAAGAAAAATGTGCCCAGTATCATGTACCTGTAAATGTAAGCAACAGGTGAAAGCAATGGGTTAATAAAAGAAAACACAGCATCATGGGTAAGAAAACAGAAACTCCCACATGCAAGCCAGTGTTTGTTTTGTTGCAGGGGACTTTGAAATCAACACACTGTGAGTGATCATCAGCCCCCATTTGACAACAAAACATGATCAACTTAATGTTAACTAAAAACTCAGGGGGGGGGGGGGCAACCCCCCGTTGCAGAGTTACAACTCCAAATCCTATCAAAACTCACAAAAGTCTGCACAAAAAAACCTCCTGCAACGCCCACCCCAACTCCCCCACCGCAAGTAGAAAATGAGCACACAGTTAAGCTGAACACCACATCATACTGAAAACAAGGCACACACCAATCTATGTACTATGGAAAACTGAAACAAAAACCACAGAAGACTTCCATGCATCTAGTCACCATTGTCTGTGCGTTTGCGTATGTATACAGGTAACACTTTAGCGCTCTGCCCAACGCAGACTCAGCTATTCCTCAAATCATCATGTCCCCTCATCTGCTATTTTAACCGTTACCGAGCCTGTCGGATCAGAGAGAGACAGACAACATGGAGTCAAGTCCTGCAGTGGCTGAGGACACACGTTCACTTCCTTCAGTCAACGCCAAGCAGAGGAGCACACATACCACAACACTCACATGTTCTCATTCACCATTAAAACAGGTGGGGGGGGGCAATGGTGAACACATGTTTACGACAATTAAACACAGATTATGGAGAGATCATGTCAGACATTTTTTTTTGTAAGGAAATTCTGCAGCTCAACGTACCCATAAGGTCTCTGGATGAATGCTGGGTGAATCTGAGGCACACCGAATGCAAATCCTGGAATGAAACCACATTGTCGTTGTTTAAAAACAAGTGTTTTTTTCTTTTTAAATGCAGTGACATTGACTTTTTAAGAAAGTGAAGTGACTAACATTACCAAAGAAAGCTATAAAAGTGAGGATATGTCTTAAGGAGCTTATGTTTTAGGCTGCATTTGTCTGTTTGTGAGCAGCATAAGTCAAATAAAATTAACAATGGATTCTCTGGGGATGTAGGTTAACATGCAAGGAGGTTATTAGACTTTGGAGGTGCACACTCTTGAGCACTTCCTCTAGCAGTTTCTTCTACTTTTATAACAATCCTGAGGTCCTCACCTGGCTGTATGACCCTCGGCTTGGCCCCCAGGTAGGCCAGGTTCACATTGGCTTTCCTCCCATCAATAATGGGGTTGGGATCCTTACAGGCTCGGTCAGCAGAGGCCCGGTCTGCCATGGTCACCTATGAGAAACAACACATTTGTTATTAAAAACTGTTGCCTCATGGAGACGTCTTCCTCCACAGTTTGGCACAAATCATGTCTCAATCACAACAGCGTTAAAACACGTCTCATCCTACTTAACACTCACACATCAGCTGGCAACACAATAAACTACCACTTCAGCCCTCGGTCGTTCCATTGACCTTCTGACTGTGCACGTGTGCAACAACTTTACAACAATGTTTGATACGTACGAATCCATAACCCCTGGATTTGCCCGTCTGCCGGTCAGTGATGACCACAGCCTCCTCGATGTCTCCAAACACTTCGAAATACTTCCTGAGACTGGAGTCGGTGGTGTGGTAAGGAAGACCTCCTACAAAGATCTTAGTGTAGGTGGTGTCTTTCTGCGCCGAGTGCATCATTTGTGCGTATTTAGTGGTTTCCTGCGAGATTGTAAAGGTCAGACTGAAGCAGGAAAGAATCTATGAGACGTGTGCGGTTCAGAGAGAAGAGTGTGGAGAGTGTAGTCCACCGGTCATGCGACTGAGGAGAAAGAGGAGCAGGAGCAGGAGGAGGAGGAGGGGGACACCTGTTAGTCTGTCGCGGGAGGTTTCCCAGTTGTCAGAATGTGACTCTGATACTTGACTCCACCCAGAGCTCCACGCTGCTGTGAGCTCCGCAGCTGCCAAAACAGTGGCGAATCAAGCGGTTTCCTTCGTTCTTCTCATCCGTCATGTTCAAGCCACGTGGGTCAAGCCGAGTTTGAGTGCGCGCGACACGGACTGAGCGTGTGATCCCATCAAATCATTAGATTCAACTATTTCCATCATCGCGTAATCGGATTATATGTTAGAAATGTGTTATATGAAGACACTAAAGGAGCATGGTGTGTCAACAGAGATTAAAGAAACACACAAAAGTGTAGCCAGTGTCACAATTTGGTGTTCTGGTCTGTTTCACAGTGGCGTGCATAGATATTTGGAAGGGCAGGGGCAAAAAATTAAAAGGGCACCCTTCTGCAAGGTTACCTCGTAGTGTTTTCTCACTGGGAAGAGCATAAGAGGCCACTAAATGAGTTTTAAGCCAAAAAGGCACCTGCACCAAACCATGAGTTCACCCTATAAGGTCACCTACTGAACATTTCAACACGGTATTAGCTTCTCACTACTGTGATTGCTAATCGGTTGAATAACTGCCAGATATTGAAAGTGAAAGTTATCTTGGAAAAAAGGGACAGAAGCTCTCACTCATTGAACATTTTTTGACAATTCTACAGCCAGAAAATTAAAATAAATCCAGGCGGTCTGTATATCATGAGGGTCATAAGAGGGTTAAGGACACACTTTGGGACAATGTCATGTAGGGACAGTGGGGAACTTCCTAATGGCACAATTGTATGATTTGATTTGGAAGGTCACTCTTAGGAAACAAAGATGCGATAGCATGTTAGAGAGCACTGCATCAGCACTTTCCTCCACTAGAAAGACAATATTTTGTTTTCGAGGTCACAGTAGGACACGTCACCGTGTTTTACCACCCAAGAGGTCACTTTAGTTTTACAGTGTTTTTGTTTTTGCCCCCCCCCCCGTGCGTGCCACTGATGTTGCGCCATCCACTGCCACCCATCGCCAGCCCCCCAACCACCCAACAACACACTTGATGCCGGCAGAGTGAGCTGCTTAGCATGAAACCTGAAAAGCACCACGACCCCTCTCAAAAACCAGAGGAGAGGAAGAAAGTGGAGAGGCGTTAAATATAAACGGCTGAAAGCTGAGAGGAAGTTGACGACAGACACACGGCCGGTGTGGATGATGTTCTCCTGGACAGGAAAGCAAAACAGGGAGCTTCAGCCAAGATGATCTCATTTTGTTGGATGCGCATCAGATGGAAAGTTTTGACAGCCCGTTATTGTCACCCTGTCATCTCTTCCCATCATGTATGGAAAGCCTTTTTTGACTCGCGCCAAGTTTGACTCTATGGAATTAGCATTACAGTCAAAATAGTCAAAATGTGTCACTTTTTTCACATGTATGGGGTTTGTCATTATAGATGTTATAGATTATAGACAATTATAGTTTCAGATATCCCTTCATTCTGAAACTTAATTCAAGATATCTAAAAAGGACAATGTAGATATCGACAATTGAGGATAATTACAGATATCTTGAACTTGAATTGTAACTAGTTGTAGGCTGAAACTGGAAATAGGGATATCTACAATTCAGTTGCAGATATCTACATATATACATGTATATATAGATATAGATATACATATCTATATATACATGTATATCTATCTATCTATATATATATATATGTAGTGATAACCCCCCCACACACGAATGGCAAAAGTGACATCATTTTGAAGTTCTAAAGCAGACACTTTAAATCTCCTCCTGTTGCTGCGACACTAAAATGAATGTTCAATGTTTATAAAAATAAAACAGAAAGTGGGACGATTGTGTGCATGAACACAGTGCAATGCTGGGTACAAGAGCAGGGTCTTATTTCTGTATTTTTAGAAACTCTGGTAACCTACACGTCACCAGTGATTCCGGCAGAATTTTTTTTTTGAAATCAAAATTGTATGTATTTTGTGACGTATTGGAATTTATGGAAGCTGCCAGCCAGTGTGCATGTGTTTGAACACTTTAAAGTTGACCCTTTTACTGCATAAAGAAAAAGAACAGCTGCTAGCTGCTAGCTGCAGCTGCTAGCATCACTTTGAAGCTCTTGTTGACGGTGACATGCTCTCTGGTATTAAATGTCCATTGTACTTCAATGATGTGCTGATGTGTTTTTTGTTTTTTTTTTACACACAGCTTTTTATTGGATATTTTTGTTTACTTCTGCATGTTATTAAAAGCACTTGGACACTTATTTTACCACGTACACACTGTGTTTCATATTAAAAATTGTTTAGTTAAAGCTCTCTGAGCTGCATTTTATGTGTGACACATGCTTTATAAATAAAAGTATTATACTGGTGTACCCTGCCTTTCGCACTATGTCAGCTGGGATTAGCACCAGCGCCCTCTGTGACCCTCAAGTGGAGGATAAAAGTGGCAGAAGGTGAATGAATCAATAATTATTGTATGTAAGTATTATATTCTGGTGTCTTAGCTCTTAGACAAAACAAAATATTTGGGAAACACTGATCAACATTTTACATTATTACCTCTAACAAGGAGGCTAAGTTTTCATCGCTGTGGGTTTTGTGACGAGTATATTCCTATTAAATTTTGACATGAATCTACCCACTGATGACATCACAGAAAATATTAAATTCTCAAGCAATCCCTTGCTCCTCTAATGGGCCAAACTGTTCAAAATTACAGCTCTGTCAAAACCCATCAGATATAGATGACATCTCAGTATGCTTTATCTTGGATAAACTGCAGGAAAATCCAAAAACACAAAACAGCTGCAAAAATGAGAAGAAACAACACTGAGTTGTTTCTGATTTCCGAGGGGAATTAATGTTGAGGGGAACTGAGGACTACAACCACAAGACAGAAGCAGAGGAAGACATCATTTGTACATGAAAATAACAATAATTAGATATTAACGAGGAACTATTTCAGAAATATTATCAGGTGAAAGAAAAAGGAAACCGAAAAACACACAAACGTGATGAATTAATAAAGAGTCAACACGGCATGCTGATTGTAAATGTTCTATTCTAGAACATTTTGTACCCATTAAAACAGTTTGAGATACATTATAAATACAATTCTGTACATTATAATAATGTAAATACTATGTTCAAATACATTTTCTATTTACAACTCCTTATGAGGGAGAGCAGCTTTTATTCCTCTTCTTTTGTGTAAGGTCTTGGCTTTCTTTCATTTACATGAAATGTTGATTATAGGACTACTTCTATTCAGTTCCACAGTTCAAACGCTTCTATAAAACCAGAAGTTAAAACGATAAATTCTCTCCACGTTTGCACCACTAGCTCCCCGCTGGTCATGTGAAAAACCACATGACCGAGTACCTCTTCACATGTAGTCTTAGACTGTAGATCAGTTAACAACAGACAAGCAGTTAAAAAGGTATTCAAACAAACAGGTCAGGGTTGATGGCGTTTTGAATGCATCAGGATATACATACATACACAGGTTTCAGGTCCATAGACTTTGTCATCGTTTATAATAACACAGTGGAATCTAAACGTCGACGCGTCTTTCTTTGTAGGAAGGGAACAATAAGGCATCCATACATCCAGGCGTCTATACGACGCCTAGCTGCTTCATTTCGTGAATTAAAGTGATAACGTGTGACTCTTCCATTAGAAGACATTAGGAAGACAGTCGGCAAACTCTCCAAGAATCCTTTCCAGTGCAAGCGTTCAAACAGCAACAGTCTCATGCTGGATGGGGATTATTTCCTCCACAGTGTTACAGTACTTTGACTTCAGGATAATTTAATGTGGTTTAACTGCAGTCAAACACTGAAAGAAACTCAGGTTTTGCAGACGTGTCAGGGTATATGTGGCATTACTCCTATGGCACTAAGCTTTACTTGGACTCATAGATTCAGTATTTAGTGAACACTTCCACACATTAGAAAAATAACACATTACTCATAACAGCAGATATGGAACCGTAGTTCTTTGGTTACCCCTGACATATATTGATGTAAATATCAATGTTTATTAACAGTAGTACATTCTTCATCTTCGCATCCCAGATTACGCCACTCTGAGCCTCAGGGGAGGACGCATTGTCTTCTTATAAAAAATATTATATATACTGTTTAGATACAAATGTGAGGGGGGAAAAAAGCATGTAGGTAATATTTCCATACGAACTCTCAGTTAAAAGTTAAGTTCTATATCAAAAATATCACCTCATAGAAAACTCAGATATGTGCATAGAGAAATACCGGTGAACAATAATATACCTTCATTAAATGCACGAGTCATTTAAGCCACAGGAAAGCAGACATGCCATCAGAATGCATCAGCTCAGAGATTTGAGTGGAGGGTGTGAAGCCACAGGCACTGGAATCCGAGGGCCACCTTCAGGTCTCTGCTTTGCCTTAGAAAGTTGGTCCGTCTTTGGGTCTTATCTGATCAGAGTCTGGGGTTCTGTGTCCATGGAGAGTGGTCCTCTGGTGAGACGAGATGGTTTGACAAACACGCCATGGCCCGGGGGGCAGCGGAAGTAAACTCTGCCCTGGACAGTCCCGTTATGCTTACCTATGGGAGGGTCAAGCATCATTATAAAAGTTACATTTCCACTATTGGTGCATTAAACTTATCATAGTGCAGGTTTCCTAATAAATAAATAAATAAATAAATAAATAAATAGTGACGCACCTGTAACACTTATCATCAATTATGTGACATTTCTGACTTGGAGTTTTATATGATGGTTGTTCCAAATCCCAGTGAGGGTTAAAATATCCAGTTTATTTTAGATTTAGACATTTAGATGCATTTGTATAAATTGAATATACTACCCATAGTATGTTTGTATAAGTGTAAAACTACTTGGATTAATCTACATGTACTTGTAGGCAAGGGCATAGGAGTGTAAAGCACCCAGAGACAAACACAGCCTAAAACATGGTCACAGTTAAAATGAAATCAACATTAAACAGTTGAAAAGTTCTTGGATAAACACTGTGATAACACTGTTGTTTCTTAAGAACAAAAGGCCCGACATGCTCAGTTAATATTTGGAGGAAGACCTTTGAAAGTACTTACCCACTGCCATGTCCAGCTTCACCCCAATCCAGATACCCTTCGCAAATTCGACCCCTCCAACATAGTGGACTGTTCCTCTCCTCTTCCCCACCCACACTTGCTCCCCAGGAGCCATCCAGTCAGGCAGTTGAGCGGCAGGAGTGCTCTCATCCCCGCTGGAGTCCCCCGAGGGCTCAGCACTGCTGGGGTTGGGGCTGGGACAGGGACTCCCGTGGGGCAGATCTCCCTGTGCTGGCTCCTGGATGGGAGGTTCTCCTCCTCCTCGCAAAGCTGGGGCAGAGGACGTGACTGCAGACACGCGTGCGAGTGGAGACGGCGACACTGGAGGTGGGATTGATGCAGATGGAATTGTGTGGCATTGCGATGGTGCTGGTACTTTGTCAGGCACATTATTCGGGGCTCTGACTGAAGTGCAAACTAAAGTTGTGTCAGAGCAACACATTGGTACATTAACAGCGTCTTCACTTTCAGGAAGACTGCATATTGCATTAGATGTGTCGATAATACCACAGACAACAGAGGAGGGTTGACTGCCATTGTCACAAGCTTCGATAGCATCGGGTTTCTTCTGCTTCAAACGCTCCTGCTCCCATCCCTCTGTAAAATGTGCTAAATCGCTCTCTGCAATACTGTCATCGGCCCCTTTAAAGTCAGAGAACTCCAGGCTGGTGCTGAGAACACCGCTGTGAGGCAGAGGGAATGTTTGCTGTTTGTCTGTGCAATTAGGAATACTAACGGGTGAGGAGCCCTGAGTTTGGGTGAGCAGATCCTGGGCCACGTCTGCAGAGAGACGAGACTGCAGCGTGTCAGTCCCTGCAGAAACACTTTTGGTTTGGGTGCAGCCTCGTCCAGCCTGACAGCCCAGGGGCTCCTGGAGGTCTCTGGAGGTGCAGCTGAGGTGGTCAGAGCTCTCACTGGCACTGAAAGGCATGTCAGATAGCGTGGCATTGGAGGCACTGTGTGAAAAGTAACCACTGGTGCAACTGCTGGTTGTGGGGCTTCGGGACACCAGTTTCTCTCCACTGCCACCTCCACACCTGCTTCCCTTTAAGTCAGAGCAGGAGGGCAGAAGCCCCTCCTGGTTGTCCAGCGTGGCATTGTAGATCTCAAAGTTAGCAAAGTCCTCGGGGACGTAAGGCTGGAGGCGGCTGTGATCCTGAGGGCGCTGATCCAGGTTCACATCTACATCTGTCTCCTCATCCTCCGAGTCCTGCTGTTCAGAAACATCAGGACAGCAGCAGGACAAATGACACATCGCACAAACCAACAGCCTATACAGACACTTTTTATTATGTGAATGAAGACAATGAATAAATGCAATGAATGTGATGTGATGAATGATATGAACATGTGTAGTGTGGCTCTGTTTGTGGTTTTATAACATTTGCCTCAAGGTGTTTGTTGTTATACTCCTGCAGTCACATGCACATGCCATCAGCTCAACAGTATATGCAACTGTCCACACAAAAAAGCATGACATTACTCCTGTTTAAACTAAGGCAAAGCCACTAGAACACATTTCAATTAGTGTTTTCACTGCAGAGTAGTTCTAGCAAAGGTGATTGTAAAGGTAATTTATAATGAATTGTATCTGTATTTATTATGAACATGAATGGAAAATTAAGCCTAATCTCATGCCCTTTTCTCAATTTTATGTCAGTATGTGGTCTGGACGTGGTGATCACCATTTGTAATGTCTTATTATGTACACTATCACATTTATTAAGCAAAAACAATAGTCTGCAAAGTCTATACAGCTATCTTATAATGTTGTGACTAGTGTATTTTGTGTGTCTGACTCTCATAATTCATAGTAAACTGATAGCAGCATGGCGACTGGTTAAAAAGGTCTACAAACTCTTCTAGTACACGTGTAAGTGCAGTGTTTACAGCCTTGTTCACAGGTTTAATCTCTATATCGTAGTGTGTGCTGGTGTGTAGAGCACTTACAGCAGTGTGTGGCAATGTGTGGCTGAGCTGTCTGCTGTTGGGAGTGGAGGTGAGGGTGGAGGAGGAGGAGGTGGAAGGCTTGCAGTGGCCCTCGCTGCCTGCCCTGGGTTGGGGCCAAGGGCAGGGAGGGGGGAGCAGTGCAGGGCTGTCCACACATGAGCGCATGCTCTGCAGCTGGGTCAAAACAACAGCACACACTTCACACTTCACACACACACACACACACATAGCATGCATGGAGCTGCGCAGGCCAGTTACGCTGTTAGTGGCAGGAAGTTGAGTATTTCAAAATGAGACTTGAAGTTTCCCAAGTCTGTATAACCCAGACTTATGGGTAGCAGGTGCATTTTCTCTTTTTTGTTTCAGTTTTCAATAAAAGACTTATAATCTGTAGAAAGTTGTCCTTTAAAGGACCAGTATGTAGGATTCAAGGAATCTATCAGTAGAAATAGAATAGAATATATTCATAATGATGTTTCCAATCGTGTATAATCACTTAACTTCATACAGTTTCAACATTAGGAACACACCCACTTCCATCTACAATGTTGGACCAGTGTGATTCTACAGTAGCCCAGAGAGGTCAAAACAAACACTGGCACTGCCACTGGAGGTTCTCAAGGAGATTAGTTGCTTCTAAAATCTCAAGATAATCCCTTGACTGAAGAGAAAATTATGACTATGACTTTTCACTAATAAATAAACAAATATGCCTCCTAAAAACACTCACTCAGTCAAATTCCACTGGCCTTCGCTTATTAATTGCTGTGAATAATCGAGCTCCATAAACCTAACAGCAAAAAAAACCAAGTAGAGTTGAGCTGAGTTGCCAGAACTATATAGTGGAAAAGCGCCATTTGATGCTTCTATATACTTTGATTCCTCACTGGAAACCTCTAGCTCACAGCATCATTGACATGGACTCTATTAGCCAGGTACCCGCACATCTTTCAGTGCACTTCATGCAAAGAGTAAAACACGTATGCAATTTTAGTTTTAAATATCTGAATCAGCCACAAACTTTGAGGAAAATCTGATCATCACAAAATCAGACATGAGATTTTACATGGGCTGTGGTCGAATAGTCTTTATTTATGAAGGTTCAAATATGAAGCAGAAGTATCTTAGTGGTCTTAAACAGGAAGCCTGTCACGAGTTTTAGGAATACACCATTGGTTTTCTCATCAGTTATGAAGTTAGTAGTTTGAGTTTAGGAGAGAATAATTCAGATTTTCCAACCACAGCCACGCTCCACTAAAGGGCAGAGTGTCATAGAAACAGTCGGTGGTGCAACAGTTAGTTTTTTTTTTAAATCCAGTCATGCAAAAATAAAGCCATTTTCAAAACAATCATCAGCCTGCTTAGGAAAATTAGTAACAAATTTATCATGTTATTGGAATGTAAAAATGGAGTTGGAGAGAAAAGGATTTGTCATATTGACAGAGACAATGAAACAGCTGCGTTCTTACCTCTTGTCCCAGCAGTGGTCGAGCCTCCAGTACTTTCTTTGCCTTGTTCTCCTCTTTGACAGGCAGCAGACACTTGAGGAACTTTGGTGGCTGAGGCGAAATAACTTTAAAGGGGCTGGAATTGAAAAAGGTGGGACTCTCTGGAGGCAAACCTGTGTGGGAGCATGCGGTTACAACCCAGGTGTTAAGTCACTTATTCAGAGAGAGGCAGGACTTCATATAGAGTTGCAAATCTGCCTCGCATGAACTTTACCTTGGTTCTCCCTGCTTTTGACGGGTGTGCTGCAAAGAGAGCCATCCTGGGGATTGTAGTTGGAGTTGTCCACATGATCACAGTGATCCTAGAAAAAACAACAACATACAGGTCAAGTTTGCACAAAACATTTAAGGTTAAAGCTGGAGGAGAAAAACTTTTGGTTTTGATTTAATGTTATTGTTATTATTCTGCACGTGTTTGGGTTTCGTGAGCAGAAACTATTTATATGCTTCATCCTTTATTGCTCTGCCAAGTAACACTATCAGACCTGACGGAGGGAGCATTTGTGTGTATACAGCAGCAGCGTCGGGGCGGGCAGAGACAAGAAGTATTTATCCCACCAAATAGCTGTAGAATTCACTTTTTACAAGTGCAATGTTGCTGTTGCCTCCATCTGTTTAATTAATCATCATTGTGTGAACACATTTTAAAATGATTTGAATATAATGGACATTTATGTTTTAATGGGTTGTTTGTTTTTGTTTTCCTGGGACTAGTTTTAAAGTTGCAGCTAACATTATTCTTTAATTATCAACAGTCTGAAACATATAACAGTAAAAACATAACTTAAATCATTAAATAGTCTATTTTTTTAAAAATTTAAAAAGTAGTAGGAAGCTTTAGCGACTCACTTTATAATCTTCATCCTCACAGCCAGTCAAGTCCGTTTTACTGCACGAGGACTGAAAAAAAACATGCTGTCAGTGTCATCACATTTTATTGCAGTTGTTTCCATGTGGTTTCAACAGTAGCGCAGACCATTACATGCTGTACATTAGGCGTGCTGATGCTCCTTCTTAGATGTCTCCCCTTGTTGGCGAGTGCTTCCTTCACGGTCACAGCCTGGCGGAGAGAAGAATAAGACAGGTGCATGTTTACACCTACACTCTATGGAGGACTTCTACTTCTGCACTAAATCATACTTCATACATTGGTATGTACAATACCTGCCGTAACCTTTCCAGACTGAGGATGTTCTCCACTTCCAAGACCCCCCGTGTGTATTTCTCTATGTAGGTTTCCCCGTCCTGAGTCTCCTCGCTTTCACCGCGAGCAGCCATGAGGGCCAAAGTTTCCCGCTCCTCTGGCTCCTCTGAGGCCTGGAGAGGAAGAAGGGAAGAAACCAGGAAAAGGGCTGATGAAGACAAAGCTAAACACCAAAGTGGTCTTTTGTGGGAAAGCATTAAACACAGGCAGAATAACTGTTTTGTGGAGTTGTACCTTTGGTATGTTGGAGACGATTTCGTAAGTCACACCACAGGAGTAGAGTGAATTCTTGAGAGACATTCTTCTCTTGAGACTCTGAGTGAAACTCTGCATTTAAAGAAACACGGGTTATGAACATTTAAACAGGTTAGTAGTGTGTGCCGCGCCTCCGAGTTGATGTCTGCCTTGACTCTTCTTAACCTGTTTGTTATAAATGTTGACGGCGATGCGCTTTCGCAGCACCAGCTCCATGGAGGCAGGGTGGCTGAGCTGCACGGTGGCTTTGATGATCAGGTAGATGCGTTCATTTGGAGACGTGACCCGGTTGAGGTGCACAGAATCATGGATGGATGAGTCCCAGGAGCACACGGCCAGAACCTGGTAAATTGGAACAGCAGTAACAATGGCATTGTTTATTCAGGGATAATTGACTGAACATTGAGCTCTCTCACGGCAATACCCTGAGTTTACAGTCAAAATAAGGTTATAAAACATTATAATACAAATGACAAAAAGAGATAAAAGAGTTGAGCAATAACAGATAGTGCACATTAATAAAGAAAAAGTGTGCTAAAACAAAACCAAAGTAAAAGAAATTACCCGTATGTAAAATAAACTACTTCCAAGAAACAGTGAGCAACAAACAAATCATCGAGTAAATGTCTCATATTCAAAATGTGCTCCACTTGTTTTGGACCCCAAAAAAAAAGATAAAAAGCCAGTTTACCCAGCTCAGTATGGATATGGTGCTTTCAAAACATAAGTGCTCTGAGCGTCTTTGGCGGCAGATGGATCTTGGTTTGGAAAGAGGAAAAGAAGTAGGAGGGTAGCAGGCCTCATCGTGATTTAGAGATTAAAATGAGGCTTTTTGTCTTTCCCTCTAGTCACTCAGAGAAAACCACATTTCAAAACAAGTCACGGTGATGAGCTCTGAAACAAATTCCCCCAGAAATAAAATGAAGAGCGCTTACAGTAAAGTGTATAGAGAGTTTTCAATGTGGATGTGGCTGTGTGCATTTAAACAGTGCCATGTTGTTATCTACTGCTGAGAAGACATCAGGTTGTGACAGCACAGACGTGTTGGGCTGTAGATTTGGTTTTTGAGAATGTTGCCTTCACCATCTCATAGCAGAGGGGGGCCTCTGCTAAGTTATTTTTAAAAACTTAATTACGTGCGTGATACCTTACAATTACACAACTCTGTAATTGTACAATTATTGTGCAAACCTGCAACAAAAGAGATGATGCCCTCAAGTGCCTCTGTTTGTGTGAAAATATCTAAAGAAGCACCTGAAAAAGCAATGGAAGAGTTAACCCTTTAAATTTGACATGTCATATTTCAAAGGATGGGTCAACTGATAAAACACAAACTATCTGTTAGTGAAGCCACAGCTGTAAATGGCACACGTACACACAGGCCACAGGGACACCTGCTCAACTGTGTGTTAACACAAATGTCTCATCAACAATCTCATTTAAATGCCTTTGAATATGGTATGGTTGTTGTTGCCATATGTGCTGGTTTAAATGTTTTAAAAGTCTGCTGATCTTCTGGAATTTTCACTCACAACCACTTAAAGGCTTCACAGAGACTAGGCTGACAAAATCCAGCGAGTTGACGTCCTCTGGGCAGAAATGCTTTGTTGATGCCAGCGGTCAGAGCAGAGGACAATGATCAGACTTAACTCGTATAAACAGTTCGACGGTGTGCAGAAAACCGTCTCTAAATGCACATCATGTCAAACCTTGAAGTAGAAGACCACACTGGCTTCTAGACTTATCTGACATGTTTTGTGTGTGTGTGTGTGTGGTTCTCTCGTAGATCCCATTTTGGCCACAAGAGGGCAGAAAAGTCAAGTCCAGAACTCACCTCCTCGTCACTGTGCCTGATGATGGGCAGATAGAAGAACTGGCTTCCGTGCTCCTTAGGCAGGATGGAGTTAACGCCTGCAGCATGTGGGCCTGTCAGCTGCTCGTTCACCGTCAGATTATCCGCTGGTGGAGTGAACAGAGACGGTGTTTATAAAGACTCTGAGATAAATCTGTGCAATATGACTTGGCAGAGAAGATGACCACACCATTCAAATCCAGGAAAAGCACCGGGATGTGCGCTTCCATTCCTGCAGGTGGAGTCCTGCAAGCAGTGAGACCAGTGTTGAAAAGAAGTAACTGGTTTCAAATGAAGTTGAATGTGATACATGAGTTATTTTTACCAGTCAGCAGGAGCTCCAGGGATGCCACTGCCAGGTGCAGGTACCAGCACTGCATTTCTCTCTTCAGTCAGTCCAACCCACTGCTCCACCAGCCGAGCTTCACGCTCAATGTCCTCCTCAGACTTTTCTAGATTTATTAAATGAGGAAATGAGGAAGTTTTATCAAAACAAATAAAAAAATAAAAAAAATAAAAATAGCTTTTGTGGCGACTTAAGACTCACCATGTTTGTTGATGATTTTCTTGATTTGTTCATCAAGGTACTCCCGGCGTTTGATCAGAGCGTCTGACCAGCGCTCTCTAACACAGTTGAGATCTTCCTCCTAGGACCAGAGAGAGAGAGAGAGACTAGAATCAGTGCCAGTTGGCTCAGTGAACAGAGGATCTGCTGCAGGACTCAGTAAAGTGTTAGCAGGTGGTGGGAAAGGTGGACTGGGCTGGCATGTTTGGAAAGAATATCATATTTATTTCATAATACCCACAGTGCTAATACATAACAAAAGCCTCGTGAAGCTAACCCTGCTCAAAGATCCCAAATTGAAGGTGTTATATTTAGTCCAAGAAATGATAACGGCTTTGTTTTTGCATAGATCCTCAATTTACCCATTGACAACTCACACACATCTACACACATGCATTTACACACGCGCACACACTTTCAGTACATGCGTGTAGCCACAGCCACCCACAGTCCTACCTGGATACACAGAGGATATTACACCACGGAGAGCAGATTCCCCTCCGCACTGTCCAAAAAAAAACCCCGACAAACCTCAAAGCCAGTCACGTTACATTCCTGACATCCATCATGCAAAACACTGTGAATCATGCAGCCATGCATCGCCCAGGTGATTAAGTGAGGCTTATTATTCCTGTGACTCTTCAGTAGCGACAAGCAAACAGTAGCATTAGTGTGTGCAACCTGAACACAAGACAACAGAGAGCGGGATGAGATGGTTGACAGCCAAATCCCTGGCTGGGAGCTCCGCCATGGGTGGAACTGTGTTTTGCACAGAGGGTGGTTGGTGTGTTTGATAAATTACAGCATCAAAAAAATCATTCACATGTGCAGCTGCTGTTTTAATGAAGCACTCCTTTAGTTGCTGGGGAGGCGCGCAGTGATCATATAAACACATGATCAGCTGGTTTCCTTCATGCTGCAGTGTGAACTAAAGCAACGGGAGGGCGCTAAGATTGGTACCTGATAACTATCCATATCCTCTTCCGCCTCTCTCTGACAGGAGAGAACACACTTAGTCAACAAAAAGGCCCTGACATGACATCTCAGAGCAAATCATCTCATCTCTTATCTAGTAATATCAGATATGTTGATGTTATGTCCTTGTTTGATTTAAAAGCAACAACCAGTCCCAAAATGTATTCTTGTAATTATATGAATATGGAAAAAGACTTGCTCAGGACACATTAGTGCATATTAACAGAGCACTAATGACTTTCAACATTCCTTGGTCTCTTATTCAGACTGCCAGCCGCCCAGATGAAACAGACTTAACATGCTTTGGCTGAATCAGCATGACACTGGATATCGCTGGCATGAAACCAGCACAATGTTCCCAAAACACGTCTCTGTTTTAATGGAGAATCAGTTACACACAAATCATCGTCCCACTTTATACGTATGTGGTCCACGAAACAACGCATTAACAGTAAGCGGTGGGAGCCAACAAGCTATGCTTCTTGTCACTACTTTGAATATTCTGTGTTTGATTATTATTTTGCTTCCTCAATTTCATTTCTATATTATATTGTGCAAAGAATTCGTTTTGGTGGGAATCAAAAAACAAAAACAAAGAATAAGAGTTTATGTAAAGAAATGTAAGTGCATCACAGACCTGGTAGCTGTCGAGGGGTCTCTGCAGTTTGGTGGAACGCACCGACACACAGCCAATAGAGACAGAGAGCACGGCCTCCACCAGCAGAGGCAGAGTGCCTGAGTTCTGGACTGGTTTCACGCACACATGCAGCCTCCGAGAGTGACCCTGTTTAGACAAAAACTCAATAATTCAACATCAGAGTGCTGCAGGTCATGATCATTGTAGGCTTGTGTTTGACCTGGGGCAGTGTGATATATATATATAAAAAGGAAACCTAACCTGTCTTAGTTGGAAGACTCCTCCTGTGCTGCCGTCTTTTGCCAAATGCAGCTCCACAGATGAATATTCTCCCTGCTCATTCAGCTCCTGGATGGAGAGCAACAGCTCGATCCTGCGAGACACTTCCCTCCACCTGGGACAGTTGACATTGAGGATAAGCAGGATATTGAAATGGCACCACCTGCGAGAGTCTGACTGTCTCAAAGTCTGAGTGAAACGTGTACCTGTCTCGGAGCGTCTGAGTCTTGGCCTCTAGTGCGTCTAACTCCCAGAGTGAACGTCCATTCCCAGCACAGCGGTGACCCCACACTTCAATGGCTAATGCGCCGTCTGATATGAACTCTAAGAACTCTTCTGTGACGTGCACAACGTAGTCCTGCAAAAAGAGGAGTTTGTGTATTGATGCTGTCAACGATTTAAAATTGCATTCAAGGCTAAATCAGTGTTTCTACATTTTTTTAGTGGGACCCACATTTCAAAGATGACAAATATAAATTGTTAAATGTAAAATTGAGTATAATATAACATTTTAACATTTTATTTTAAGAGATATATGGTTGATAAATGAATAAAACCTTAATTTTATGTATGTGCAATTCAATAACTCTGAAGTCTCTGACAACATAATTCTGGACCAACCAGAGGCACCTTTTACTTACCTTGCAGTGATCAAACTGAACAGTGAACTGGGCGTCTGGGCTTCGAGGGGAAGGTCTGTCTGGGCTGACCATGGGAGGAGCCACAGTGGGCTCACCATGCTCCCAGAAGGTGTACTGACAGAACACAAAGTTGGACAAGTTGAGTGGCAGACCTGTAGCCTCCCTGATCTGCACCTGCAGCAGGGAAAATAAAGTACACATAAAAGTTACTGACAGTTTGGGACTTAGGAGAATGTCTCTCAGTGAAACACTAGCTCATTTACAATCCCAGTCTAATTTGAAAATACAGATGAGTGATTTTTACCCTGCAGGTGAGCCTCTTGGCCATGTGGACAATCTCCCCGTTGGTGTCCATGACCTCATAGCAACTACTCTCACTGGAGTTTTCTGACGAGTCGTCTCCCCCAGACTGACGCTCGGGTACAGCACCGCTGACTCTCATCAGCTCAATGTGTAACCTGCCTGCTACCTGCACAAACAGGCAGAGTGAGGGTGTTAGACATATTCTTTATTCTTCAATAACCATTTTATATTTAGAGAATCCATTGTTAGTAAATACAGGAAACGTGCACCATGACTAATGGATTTGTGTATAAACATGTTCATGACGATGATGTAGCAGTACCTCTCCCTGCTGGCTGATGATGGGCACAGCATACTGCAGTTTAACATCATGGAAAAGGCACTCCAGAAAGATGTTGGCCACTCCTATCAGGTTGTGGTTCTCTTGTGCCTCATAGAAGGGATCACAGTGCTTACTATTTGCCTTGTTGTGCTGAAAAAAAGAGGCAAACTTAATCATACAATTCACTTTTTTTCTCTTTCCTGCCAATCTCCTCTTTTCTCCACTTCTGTGTTTCTCACCAACTCCTCGGTGCCTTCCCTCCAGTCCCTGTAATGGTCTCTCATGTCCACTAGTTTGTTCTCCAGCTTCTCTATGGTCCACACCTGGGTCCCCTTCCCTTTCCTACGCACCTGGATGGCCGGCTCACTCACTATTACTCCACGCTACATAAAAAGGATTCACAGGTTTAGACACTTGTTACATTTCAACTTGAATTGCTTTGTGAAATATGCCATAAAGTAGACTGCTGTCTTTTCTTTGAGGCATGGACCTGAAACCAGAGGTTACATACTGTAGTGCCAATGCAGGTGATGCCATTCTGCCTGTTATAAGTTGATGTGCCATCAAAATAATCCTGGAGACATTATTTGAAGGTTGAATTCCTACAATGTGTCATTTTGAGTGGATTTTAATGTTCACCAAAACCAAAACATGCTTTTTTAGGCCACCATAACTTTTGAACCCTAATCTAAACAGTTCATTTCTATGCCAAATTTGAAAGGATGCTCTCAGTGTGTCTTTGAGGCATTAGGTTCACAAGAATGGAAGGGACAACACGAAAGCATAAAGCCTCTGGCACTCAGACATACTAATACAAGTAACAATGTGGTAACATATTCTTAAGTAGTTCAAGGGTCTGACCTTGCGGTTGGCGCTGAGGTTGGCTGCGGGAATCTGAAGGGTGACCTGATAGTCGGTCAGTTTGTTCATCTCCTCTGCCAAAAAGTTGGCTTCTCGCACCAAGGTGTTGGCTTTCACGACCTGCTCCCTGAGCCGAGAAAGACTCTGGCGAAAAAGCTCATCTCTGTCCCACACACACACACACACACACAGGGATCATTCATCCATTCTTGAAGATGAAAACCTGTTATTATCTTTTATGTGCAGTTTGTCTAGACTGACATAAACAGGTATTTTACCTTTAATGACAGACCAAACTGTGACTTCAAGTACAAACACTAAAATCCCTGCATCTCAGACACTGCTCTCTTTCTAATATTTACTCAAGTCTACTAGTCATGGGAAAATTAGGTAGAAGACACCAAGGCTGAATCCAACAAGAATGCTGTGTAATAGCAGCATACGTTCCTTTGGCAAATAACATACGTAAACGTTTAACTTTGACTTTTTACTCTTGAAAATCCACTGGGGGCATCGTAGGCTTGCACGTCAACTCAAAAAAGCAAATACTGCAAATATTATATGTATAATAAGTGATAAAAGCCTGGGGCAGGCAGGTCAGTCAGTGTTCATATTCCACTAACCGGTCATCCGTCCACAGTCGCAGCTTGCCGTGTGGCGAGTGCGTCGGGAACGTGAGGCGATCGCTGTTGCTGCGGTGGTGTTGCGTTGCTTTCTCAGGAGACAGCTGTTGCCGCAGTGACTCGAGCTCTCGCTCATACATCATCCTCTGCTCCTCCAGCGCCGTCCGCTTCTCCTCCAGGTACTGCTTCTCCAGCACTTGGACCACATTCTGCATGGGGTCTGCTCACAGATACAGAAACAAGAGGATGCATCATCAGTAAAGGAACAGGACAACTGCAGCCTGTGTGCTAACGCTTGCGTTTTCATTCACATTAGTTTTAAATGAGTAAAATATTATTATTAGTCCTAAATGTTGTAGTGCATTGAATATGATTGTATTTATGCAGCACTTGTTTATATAGCAGAAAAGGAACAATCCTTTAGTAAGGTGGAGATAAAATAAAGATAAAAAAAAATCAGAATCAGCTTTATTATGATTTCAAGCAAGAATGTGCTCCTTTGTCTACATGAATTTACTGCTTTTCCGTTTCATATCATGTTATATTTGGTATCACTGGTGATTTTGTGCTTTTCTGTGATTTTAAAATCAATTTTTTTAATTAAATGTTTGTCCCGCTAAAAATAAAATTTTGCAGCAATTATTTACAGACACAATAATCAGGAATGGTTAAATTACATTTGACTTTTAAAAAGCTACATGGGGATACACAAAGGATTGTTTTACAGTAATGGTATCTCCATAAAATGTTGTGATTTTGGTCATAATAGGTGAAACGACCTGGAATGGCGCATGTTCTGTAAAGAGCTGTAGCCAAAGGATCATTTGGACTGCAGGATGCAGATAATACTAATCATACCATTGTTCCCAAGAGTCTTCATTATGACCTCCATCTGGGCAAACTCATAGCTGTAGTCCTGCTCAGAAGAGGCCTCACTAGCCGTCTCCACATCTGCCTCGACAAAGCTCTCTCTGGGGGAAGCTCTCTCCAGCTCCTTCAAGCGGTCCCGTCGCTTTCGTTTAGGCAGATTTATCCTACAACACAGCGTCTTCTGCTCAGTGACATTTTAATTTCATAATAGTGAGACACATTTGACTGAAAGGTGTCACACCTGAAGAAGTGGTTATTGCCCCATAAGATACGATCCCCGTGCCACAGGTGCACCAAGGAGTCGATCATTGTTCCGTTCACACAGGTCCTGCGGAAAACAGAGAATGTTTAATGAAGATGTTTCATTCATCAAGACGTCCGACGCTATTTTTATCTTTTAATTGGGGAGACAAATTGAGAAAGAAGACTCCCTTTGTAGGCGGGAGAGGGACGTGGCTCTGATATCAAAGCACAGAGCTCAGATTGAAGATTCCTGCACAATGAGGTCATGTGAAACACTGAGGTCCAGTCATCCATGAAGGAGAGAGACAGACAGATACACTGAGATAGAATGGTAGAGGTAACACACCTGGCATTCTCTATGGGCATCAGGGTGACATCACCATCTGGGCACAGTTCCAGGACACAGTGCTCTGACTGGATCCCAATACCAAAGAGCTGGATGTCCTGAGATGTGTCTGCACCCACACGCGTGTGCTCCTACGTGCAGATGGAGGAACAATTAAGGAGGAAATAATGATGGATTTATATCAGAAGCCTTATTCCAATTATTTGCTCATAACACAAAAACACTACAACCAGTTACTGATTAAAACAAACTGTGGGAGAGCAGTGATATAAAAAATAAATCATAACTTGAGTGAAATCAAGACTAAAACCAAAGAGAAACCAAGCTTTAGTGAAAACACTTGTCTCTCTCATTGCAGTGTGGGCGTTGTTGAACAAACATCCCAGTTTCTAGAGGATGTCCTTCCCCGCAGTGAACTAACGCATTTCACATTACCATAGTCATTCCACACTGATATGCCAGGCAGGTCTGCAGAACACAGACAAAGGCCTGTTGTTCTGCACGCCACACACAGGCTGCTCTCTCACATGCCTCTGCTCTTACAGGTCCAGGCCAGATGATCATTTTGTCCCACTGCTGAAAAGTCAAGGCCTGCCCTGACTGGACTGCTGTGTATTCAACAGCTCTATGCTTCAGTTGATGGTAAATATAGTGTTCTCTTATTGGACCAACTGAAGCAACAGCTACACTGATTATTTCTTCTTGAAAATATCTTCTCTAAGTAAATCATTTGAAATTGCGGTCAGAATTTTCTGATAATGTCAAGTATGAACATTATATTGCCTTAAAGGTCCAATCAGTGTGTAAGAATTGGTGGTATCTAACGCTGAGACTATGAGACAACAGATTATAACAAAAACAGGACTCCTCCTTGCCCCCCCCTTTCTCAAGTGCTTCAAGAAACTATGCTGGCCTTTGCATACCAGAAAGGATGATGCTCTTCTCTGTTTGCATAGTCAACTTCTGCTCCATAACACAAAACGTATGCTCTGGCTGGCTTGTCTGTTTATCCAAGCCTCCATAAAGCAAGGTCGTCCTTGTCGAAAGTATATACTCGATAAAAGGCTTTTTCAAGCAATTTTCATTTTAAAGTCATAAAAGACTTATACATATTAAATGTTTGCCAATAAGCCATCCTACATGTTACATAATGGACCTTTAAGAAACCTTAGAGTGAACCCTGAACTCAAAAACTGAACTTTAAAAAGGAATAATTAAAGAGATTTGGCATTTGAACTTTCATTGTAAACATCTATTACTTTTACTAATTATTTCTGTTTAAATGTGTAAATCCTGAAGTGCTAACGTTGAAGCCTTAGAGGCGAGGCTCCATCTAAAGTACAGTACTTGGAAAGTGCTGCACCGTTAAACTGTCTTACCTTCAGGTAGTAGACCAGCAGCTCATTCAGGGCAGGATCAGCATTGAGATTGACCAGGAAACACTTATCTTCTCCCACTTTAATCCCAGAGGTTTCCAAAGAGATGCCCATGCTCTCCAGCTGCTTCTGACGCTCCTATAAACACAGATGACAACACTGATGCACAAATATCCAGAAGTTTCTTTTACTTTTTTGTTTTTTTTTTACAAAGCACATGTACATACAGTGGCAATCTCCTCTGTCTTTCTCAGCTTCTCCTCCCAAGTGACAGTCATCTCCAGAATGAGCTTCTCAGACTCGTGCAGTTTCTCCTTCAGTTCAGGAGCCTTCATGGACTAACGCGGTGGAAAAAACACCAGTGTTAATAGAGTAAAGACCATGTGATTGACCTGTACGCCTCCTCCACCACCACCACCACCACCTCACCTCAGCCTGAGAGAGCTGAACCTTGAGCTTCTCCACCTCCTCCCTCAGCTCTCTGATGATTCGAGCGTTAGGGTCCTCATTCACGACGGCATGGTTGACGATTCTCTTGGCCCTGTCTGCGTAGCGAAGTGTGGACAGCGTCTCCTCGTAGTTGTCAGCTGCTGGACTCACTGTGGCTATCATGGCTGTCTTGCTGTTGCCGCCAAGGTTGTCCTGAAGACAAGAAGTCACATTGCACCTGAATATGCACGGTGCAAAGATTGCAGCAGCACAGCACGAATGTGTAGCGAAAGGTACCCTCTTTTGGTCAGATCTGGTGCTATTACATGCTAAAACCAAAGAGAGTGGACAGTGATAATAATATATGGGTCAAACCTTCAGTAGCCAGGTGAGGACTGAGTCTCTGTAAGGTACAAACTTGGCCTTCCCTTTTCCCGCAGACTGATCAGCCAGAGCAGAAATCACGCAGCCTAATGTGGTGAGTGATCTAACGTGACAAACAGAAACATTACACGTTCGTGGAGTACAACATTTAAAGCGGAGTTGGATTAATCAGAAATCGTCTGCACACCTTAAAGCTCCCATTTAAAGGATCTTTAATGTCAGTGATTTTTTAAGAATTGTGGTTGTTTACGATGGTGACTGGTGTATTTATCACTCAGCATATTGTGCTCTATGCTGCATTTATAAAAAAACAACAACACATTTATTAATTATCAATAATCTGAGGACTGTGCTTAAAATGCCAAGCCATAATTAATCCTTTCAATGTGAAATCTAAAATGTTTGGATCCTTTCCTTATTTACTCTTGTGAAGATCTAAAATGACACACACACACAATTTACTGCTTGGTGTAAACATCAAATTACTGCATTAACTGGACTCGAAACATATGTGTGCTTGCACATTTAAAAAAAATACCCACTTGTTTATGTTGCTGCCCTCTTTAAGTCTCTCCCCAGCAGCTCCAGTTTTAGACACTCTCTCGCTTCCTGCCAGGTCAACCAGACTCATCTTGCTCACTTTCTCCCCGGAATTCTGTTCACAACCACAACAGCCACAGTCAGTCGAACCCACGACACAAACAGGATGTTTATAGGTTAAACCCAAGTAAACACGTCGTTTGTTTTGCTTCCCATACGTTTGAATTCATCGTGAGTTTCAATTCAAAAAGGACAAAGGAGACTGACCCCAGACTGTAGATCATAAAGTGTTTGTGTGACAATGATGCTGAAGACAGCATGTGAGCGACTGCTCTCCTCGTTCATGTTGGTGGCTGCAACTGTGCGAGACTTGTTGCCCTCAGACATCAGCACCTCGATGTCCTGAACAGAAGAAAACGAGAGATAAAAGCATCATAACATATTCCTCCACTGGAAAATGTGTAAAAGCATCATCATTATGACTGTAGCTCAGTCAGGCAGTGTTAACACACACACAGCTACAGCGCCATGTGATTTAGCTGGGTTACAGCAGGCTGCGAGCCAAGGCTGTGGGAAATCCAATGGACTAATATCAGACAGAGCAGAGCAGAGCGCAGAGGAACAGGGTGGAGATGTTTAAACTTAATTAAGGAAGGCCCTGCCAAGGACTGGCATATGAACTGCACAAAACCCATGACTACATCCCACATCAGAAATAATGAGTTGCTCCAGTTTTTTTTTCACTTGGGAGGATTTTAAATGCTTTCCCCCAAAAAATTGTGATATGATATAAAGGCATTTTTACTGGTTCATATAAATCATCTGTCTCTCTCTCTCTCTCTCTCTCTCTCTCTCTCTCTGTGTGCGTGTGTGCGTGTGTGAAACATGAGGCACACTGGTCAGTGATAGAGGGCGGATTCAGCCTCGCCTCCGGTTACAGTCTGATGACAGAAGCGTGAGAGACACACCTCGAAGTTGGTCACTGCCAGCTGAGACAGACCATCTACGTACGGACCCAGGACCTTGTGTTCCCGAACTTTCAGCGATTGACGGCTCCTTTAAAACATATAGAGAAAGCAACACAATAAGGAAAAGGGGAAAAAAAGAGCAACAATGGAAGGAAAACTTAGTCAGCAGGAGGAAAAATTGTGTTTTTAATTTTGCAGTATCCTTGGCCGTTTAACAAGGATTTTTTTTTTTTTTAACAAAATCCCTTTTTTTTAGGGGAACTGAAAACATATCCTCTGACCGTGGGAGCTTGATTACAATGAATGAAAGATTAAATTAAAGCTTGGGGAGTTTTTAGAAGGTCACATCATCTATTTTCCCTCTTCTGGGAACATGAGTTCAAATTTAATGCTGTAAGATTAGCAGCCTCTTGCAGTTACTTGGCAACATTTCCATAATATGAATTATCTCTAATATCCAACTCAGAGGTGTTTTTTGTTTTTCTTACAACAGCATGGAAATGACTGGAATGGCTGGCATGTAATTTTGGAATAACTCTCCATTAACCAGCACTTCAACAGCAATAAAATGTTAATGGGAGTTTGACGCTGGGTAGTTCTGTTCAAATGTCTCTGCTGTAAAATGTTTCCATTACCCAGTGCAACAGTGTGGCTCACTGGTGTTTCGAAACAGTGGAGCTGTACAAGGCTTTAGCTTCAGACACTCGTCAGTGAGATCACGTATGGGTTTGACCTTGCATGAAAGAATTCCCCTTTCAAAATGTGAATTATATCCTAATAAAATAAGCATGTGTGCTGCTGTGCAAACTCAAATCAGAGGTAAGAGTCTGTCTTTCCAGTCAGTCCTATGCACATTACTCCTGTTTTCAACTCTTCTCAAGCATGTGCACTTTATAGCTGTCATTTCCAGGGGAATCAATGCTGCAATCAGCTGTATATCAGCTGCTCTCGTCTATGCCAATTGTGCTGCAACATGCCCGCCAGCCAGTCATCTCATTGCCATCTTTTTAAATATGCTGTCTCCTTCTGCCTTAGTTAAGCTCACTCTCTACAATCTTGTTTTCTACAAGATTCTAAATGGTCTAATGATTATCACTCATAACTAGCAAAAGCTGCAAAATGAATAATCTACACTGATTATTATGAAGCCGTTTAATTTAAAACTATTTGGAACTGAATGGTTCCTCAGACGTGGCATTCTAATGGACACTGGCACAACAGCACAAAGTCTGCCGTCTATCTCCCCATCGCCACCAAGTCTCATCTGATCCATCATTCTCCATCCTTCAGTCTCAAGAGATACGCAACCACCTTCACCGCCAGTGTCTGTTCCTTGAGTTCAAATGCCAAATGCTATCATTTAAAGTCTATCGGCTTATTATTCTGTTTAATCTGTAATAAATCCTTTTTTCATTCACTAGTCTCTCTCTTGATTAAACTGAAGTTCAGCTTCTCCTGGCTGTCTGCCACCTGTTGAGAAGAAATCCTATAGATCAGAGTCACTGAATCCCTCTCCATGGCTACAGAGAGCCTGAGACTGGCAGAAAGCAGGTGCCCTACTGCTGCAAACAAGAGGAAAGAACCGCTAACAAAAAGTACTGCCAAGCCACTCTACATTTAACTCTATATTACATTGTTGCTACACCACAGCTACTATTTAGACCTAAAACTCACAAAGAAATACACACCAGAGTGTGAGGTTCGCCATATAAATGAGAGGATGCTGCAGGAGAAATGGGTCTGTCTGTATCTTCTGACATCTGCGGCACACAGAGCACCACACCATTCACAGGCAGCTCTGGCCGCTCTCCTGCTCCCAGCTTCTCAAACAGATGTCCCTGAACCACACACTTTCACAGCTCGCCCTCCCCTGCAGTCTGTCTGCCAACTCACATCAGACCACAGAGCCGAAGAACACAGTGAGTGTCACAATGCAGCGTCAGAGAATGATGCTGGCCACTGTTGGGCAGGAAATGGCAGGGTTGAGCTTCCTACTCCTCCTTGCATCATTCTGTCGCCATCCCCCAGTCAGACTACTAGACACAACAGAGCTATGAACAGAGATGCAACACTGCACAGAAGAGGAAGCTGATGGAAAAGACACTGTTCATGGTAGAGCTGGAGCTATTATGCCGCTGTTATGTCGGTCACCTCGGGGTCAAAAGTACTACAAAATCTCTATGAACTCATTTAGGCCTAGGTATCACTACTGTCCTGATTCAACTCTATTTGAGTCCATAGTTTCCATAACCATTTTGCTCAGTTATGCAAGAGACTTTCACAGAATATCGTGAAAAAAAAACAAAACAACTCTACTATATACTTGCAGTTGCATACTCAGCCTAGAAGTGCAGCACACTTGGAAGTAATGAACAAACAGCACAGTTTGGTCTGCATCCATGTCTTCTTTACTCATGAGAGGAACACAACAGAGACTCTGATGTCAACTTAGCTTTTTGCTCCACTTGTGCAGAAAAATGGCATATGCTCAAAAGATTTGTATTAATCAGTATCAGATCTTTCATGAGGAGCAATATGTAATATATAATTCAGATTACTCTGAACTCATTACAGTCACTGTGCTGATACAGTGTGTTCATTCTGAGGAGAAAGCACACGACCAGAAATCAGACTCACCCTTTGGGATCAAGCAGGTCACGGACCTTCTCATTGTAAATCTCCATGAAAGACACTTCCACCTTAAAAGTATGGGCCTCGTTGGATTCCCTGTGGACCCTCTCAAACAGCGAGCAGCAGAGTCGAGGGATTAAACCCGGCTGCTCCCCATTCCCCATCATGGAAAAGGATTTACCTGAACCTGGATGAACAATGAAGAGACGCACATTATCGTAAACCCCTACAAAGAGACTTGAATGGTTTAACTTGAGCCTTTTATTTATTTTTTTTATGCCCAGAGCGAAAACGTAGAAAATACATAATCAAATAAGCCTCCGTAGTTCAAATCCTTACTTAAGTGCTGCTTGTGGAATGAGCAAAACATGGTTTTCTCATGAATTATGTGACTGGAATGCAGCTGTAATATTTGCTGTCATGTTTGTTCCAGGGCGAAACACAAATCTTCCTGTTTTCTAAACCTGTTACAGACACATCTGGAGACAACTCAATCTGCAAATGCACTTAGAGTCTGAGTTTGAGTATAACAGAGGCAAATCATCGTCTATAAATCACCTGACTCAGCAATTACAAATGAAGACAGAACTCAGCGAGAGCATCACGTGGTTTTCCAGTTACCTGTTTGTCCATATGCAAATATGCAGGCATTATATCCCTGGAATGCATTTTCAAGTATTCCCTCTCCAAGGCACTTGAACACCACCTCTTGACCTTTTGGAGAAAGAATCAGTCACCATGGAGATTACGGTAAACAGATAAACCTTTCAGCTATAGGAGTAGTAACTGGTTATGTTGCTTCATAATCAGTGTGGAGAAATATTCTGTATCAACAGGGGCTGCGAAGCTAATATTCATGAGTCGTGTTGCTCTCTGTTGCAAAATAACTTGTCGTGCTCCTCCTCAATGGGACAGCTGTTTAATGAGCTAAATAAAGCCGTGGCTCGGGCCCTTGAGGCAGCCCTTCAGTGAACAGACTGCCCTTGTCACGTCAGCACAAAGCAGATGTGAGCGTTGCACTGGCGTCGAAAAATGAGAACGCAATGACGAGGAAATGATCAACAATGATTATCTTATTTTCTGTTCAGAGAAGTGAATGGAACATGAAATGCAAATGGGAACAACCTTGTATGCGGCACTGAACCGCATGATGCTTTTGTGTCAAATAGCTTGTTTATGTGTTTTAATGAAATCACTCAAAATGCAAATTAACCGTATCATACCACACTGTGTTTCACTTTGCATGTGCAAAAGCAGCTTCCCGACAAGTAGTGACTTTCCAAGCAAGAAGCTGAGCAGGGATTGTCTTTACAGCGGACGTGGTGTGTCATGCGAGTTCTTTGGTGATGAGTGATGGGCCAGTTTCAGTGTTTAAGACTCACCAGCATATTTGGGTACGTTCGACTCATCCATGGACCAGAAACAGTGGTCAAAAGCGAACACCTGCAGAGGAGACAGCACAGAGGGCATAATGTAAACACTCACTCCTCACACCTGCCCAAACATGTACAGTGAAACACTGTCTTCGTAGTGGTCTCACTTATCAGTCTGAGGTACAAAAACAGGCCCATTGTGCTTCACCGCGTCGCCCTGCAGTGATTCAGCAGGACTACGCTTGTCTGAGTGAGTGAGATGAAGTCTGTAAGTACTGTTCTCAGAGGTTATGCTCATTAAAACTGCGCCATGATTGTCTGCACAGATCCACTGCTCGCTGCCCCGTGTTTTGTCATAGTGGCTGCAGTTAAATGAATTCATAAATCAGGGTCAAAGCTCCCCCGGAAGAAATTCCAGCACCCGGTGACCCTTGTCTCCATGGAAACGGGGCCATAGCTGTTCCCGGTGGTGCACAGGCAGGCAGGCTGGCTCTGCGCCCTCAGTACTGGGTCTCACAGCACAGACTTCAACAGCGGAGAGTCTTTGTGTTCCCCGGGCACCTGCATCAGCTCGGGATGGATAACACACAGAGAGGATGCTCTGTGGGAACGACCAGTGGACTCATTGACCAAGGAACCCCACTCCTCACAGATGATACCTCACGTTACTGAGTTCACTTGAAGCGCACAAGTGGGTTTTTAGCATATTAATCTGTGTGACCATCATCAAATCACTGCTGCAGAAACAATGTGCATACTAAACATGTTTTTGTTTGAATTATTGTCCCAGTTTGACGCTGGTATTTGTTTATATTTAAATGTTTTGCACGACAATTTAAGATTGTTTGAAGGCTCCATTTAGGTTGTTTCTGGTAAATGACTGTATTATGTGGTTTATTTGTGATATTTTTTATTTTATTGAATCTTAGTTTTGTGGCATATTCATTATTGTGAATTTTCTTATACTGTTTTTTTCTGCCACTCATTATTTCTTTACATCCTGGCCAGGCCACTCTAAAAGATAAAACTTCTATTCTTATCCAAGTTCAGCCACTTTTTATAATTTCTTCCAAAAATGTAGAAACAATGGCTTCTGCACTGTCATCTTGTGGTGCTCGTGGCTTCCAGTGCTCTGCTGCTGCTCTACACAAATACCCCAAAATAATTGAACCTTTTAATCGTAATAAGGGCAATTGGCCAGGAAACCGCTGGTTGCATCGTCAGCATGGGAAGCACAGTGATCACTGAATGCTTTGAAAGCCAGACCTCCTCTAGTGACTTCACACAAGTGAGTGGGTGCCATTCAAAGGAACAAAAGTACCATCATTCTCAATTAGAGCTGGTTTAGTGACTGGGGCTTCAACTTCCTCTGGCCTGCCTCTGTCCAGCCTGAGACTGCACAACAAATTGTTCTTGATTGGACAATTACTATTAATCAGCAGTGCAAATAATGATGAATCTGAAAAGGACAAGGCCCTTTCTGTCATTTCTGGGATAGAAACTTGTGTCAAACATGATTTGACACAGCAGCCTCTCATTATCCTTTAGAATGCGGGAAGACAAATTCGAGTGTCACGATAACTTATGAGACAGCCGCATGCTCGTCCAGCTTAAACTTGCACGGTTACTCAGGTTCAAGGGCTCGAGAGACCATGCACGTCTGTGGCCCATGCTATCACTCTCTGGTCCCATCAGCCACAGAGTGAACCAAGCACAAAGCCTGTCCCGGGTGTGTGAAACATCTCTGAGCTCGTCACCAGTGAGTTGTCAAGGGGGTGGTGGGGGTGCAGTCCAACAATGCAGCTTTGAATGCACACACACACACACACACACTCAGCCCCAGTGTCTGCGCTCATCCCTCTCTCTCATTGTAGAACCTTTGTGAGCGTTCACGAGATCTTAGAGCAATGACACATTCACACGGACATCTATCAGGCTCCTGCTGACCGACCAAACTGCTGAAACACTCTCAATCCTATCCCTGGTAACAATGCCACAACAAACACACAGGGGCAACCTGTGCGGGATGCCTTTCAGTTCCTCCGGGGAGCAGTGTTGACTGTGCTCCAGCCTGACGCTGGAGATAGCCTGGTATCTGTGAAAGCTTACATACCTTAGGTTGTTTCCTGCTGAATGACAGCGGCAATCCATCATACACAGGAGAGACCCAGAGAAAGAGACAAGAGAGAGAGAGAGAGCACAAGAGAACATAGTTAGCATTAAGACAGTTTAACATGTTCATACGCCTGTGTTTAAACAACAGTTTTGAACCAGAATATTTGCATTGAAGCACAAAAGTTGTTTTTTTTCATTTGAGGAAAGGGATGAACAACTACTCTGCAATTTCCTTCTATTTTATTTTCATGTAACTCATACATGTTGGAAACAATTACTATCTCATCCTTAGGATACAGAGTAGTCACTGTTCTGATGGTCAGTATTGATTTAAATAAAATGATATAGCATTTTCTATTTCGATATCTAACAGTCTGTATTTACTGAGAGTTATTTATTTACTTCACTTGTTTATTCACTTCTAGACAGTGGCATGTCCGAGGTGCTGCTGTGATTGGCTTCATAATTGGGCCAGTGAAGCATGACAAAGGGAAGAGATTTAGGATTCTATGTGCCACCGACTCTGGTGAGTGAATAGCTCATATGGCTGTGGATTTACAGGGAGGCCAGGTTGGGGAATCTGCACTCAGCACTACCAGCTGCCGGAACTAAAAGACAAAAGGAGAGTACATGTGGCCCTGAGGTATGTGGGCTAATTCTCCAAGCTGGAAAGGGACTTCCACAGAGCCAAAAAACCAAAGTGTCCGTTTATGACTCAGCTTCAAATAAATGGCAAACCAACCGAGACCGTTCCGCACCTTCGTACAACTACAAGTGCCACAGTCCTGCCCTTCAACAGTCAGCATGTTCCTCCTGCAGGCATCTCCTGGCACAGAGACAGAGGTGGGCATCACCTTCACACAGTAATCAATACAGGGCAGGCTGCTTTAAGAAGAGTGAAACACTGCACCACAGTGTCTCACACAACTGTGCTGAGTCACCATCAACAGCACAGTCACGGAGCTGCACAACAATATCCACTTTGTGCATTTTTCTTTATTTTAAATCTGTGCTGCTCTTATGGTGTCGAAGACAAAAACAAAAATAAGGAGCAGGAATTATGGGCTGCTTTTAGTTGAACAGCTGCAATATTCCCATCTGAGAGCCATTATCTGAGCACAGGCTCATTAGAATGAGGGGCAGAAAGAGAGTGAACGGGCAGAGGAGTAAAAGGGAGAGGACCTCGTTTGGGTTCATACCCAGAATTTGAATCTGGGCCACTGACACCCACAACCGGAGTTTGTCCCTCAATACAGCAGAGATGAGACGCAGCAGGAGATATGAATCAAGCGTCAGACAGCTGATTTAAGATTTACACACACGCCAATGAAAGTCCACTTGTAAGCTGATTAAAGAAACATAGTGTGTTCACTAGTGTGCTATGACAACAAGTAGACGGACAGCAGCTACAACCTTGTGAGGACTGGAACTGGGATAAAAACACAAAACAGATGTATCCCTAAGGAGAACAAAAGGACAACAATCACAAGACCGGAAACAGGGTGTCAAACACACACACACACGCACACACACACAGAATAGATGCAGAGACAAAACCCACACAGTTAGGAAATCGTTGCAGTCTGGAGTCTAAAGCAGAAATTCTGCATCAGCAGCAGAACCTCAGAGCCACTGCAGTGGTTTTAGTGACTCTGGCTCGTGGTGCCATCTTTTGTATGTACACTACAGTATAGGCAACCAGATCTGCTATGCTTGGAATGCAGGACAAGACAATGGGAGGGACTGTTTGGCTATATTTGGGATTTAATAGAAGTTTTCCCTCGACACGGGGTCTCATAAGAAGTTAATTTTACTCTGAAAACTGTCTGGATTTAAGTGGGATTAAGACTCTTTCCTTACCTCATCCTTTGACCACCACATTTAAACCGCCTCTTCTGTAAATTAAAGGACATACGGCTCAAGTTCTCCCACCCTGCTTTAGACATAATCTCTGGCCTTCTCTGTCAGGGATTCTATAATTCTTATAGTTCTATGCATTTCATAGGAAAATCGAATAAAATGAAAACGATTATATATCTTACATAATTAAAAATGAAATCATTTAATTAAAAAATAGTAGATTTATGGATAATTCTGTCGATAAATGGGCCCCTTATTGAAAGTGTTGTTTTCATGTGTCACAAATCTTATCATACCACCACAGACTGAACACCTCTTATGTTGCTGTTGAATAAAACGAATTGTGATATACTGTATATTTATTGCCCAGTCCTACAGATACATAATTAATGATGCCATCATCTTCACTAGCAGCACAAAGACAAAAGCACACATACACACACACAAAACCACAAACCAACAGCTTAATAATCACCATGTCATGTCACTGCTTGAGGGTGTATTACAGACTGTGTTGTGGTTATGCAGAACAAATATGTGACCAACATGTTTGGCATAGAAGTGCTGGACAGCATCAGATTCCCCAGAGACAGATGCAGGCGGACACTGCACCTCCAGCAAGACACGACAACAGTATGAATCCTATAGGGGACCAGTTGTGTGTTGTGTGTGTGTGTGTGTGTGTGTGTGTGTGTGTGTGTGTGTGTGTGTGTGTGTGTGTGTGTGTGTGTGTGTGTGTGCGCCTTAATGTGTCATCAAGGGCATGCACAGGCTCCTACGCCTCCAGCGATCTGATGCCACAGCACTCATGAATGATTTCAACTTGGCTGAGGGCAGAAATTGGCGTCGTTCTTAAGAATTCTTAAGAATTTAAGCACAAAATACCTGATGGGAGCCAGACTGTGTTGAGTGACGTTGTGCATGTCATCATCTCATATTCCTGTGCTTTGCAGCTCATTTCCATACTCTGTGTGTGTGTGTGTGTGTGTACAGAATATGCACTGATGCCCCAAAGACAGCTATAAGGACTGGGAGGGCAGAAGTGGAAACCCCCCTGTGGTTATTGAGCTGGATTAAGGCCACTGGGTTATTATGCTACGGCACCAGATTAATCCACCCACTAAAACATCTCTGTACAATTTAAATTATATTGTAGGCTCATGGAAACATCAGCCAAATAGATATTTTAACATTTGGTATTACATGTGTATCCCTTGATCTAATCTCCCCCTCACTGACTGATCAGTTCTACTAAATTAAATTATGTGTTGTTATGTTTTTGCTGAAATGACCTCACACAGAATTTGAAATCACGATGAAAATAAACAGCCCAAAAACAACCCCATTGAAATGTAACACATGCACTTCTCTTGTGCACAGACACACTCAGGATGATGTTTTTTCAGGCACACCTCTCCCCACAGATTTACATTCCTCCTCTTGTCCTGTAGCTATAACTTTGCCTCCATTTACCCCACATCTGACTCTTCTTCTCCCTGCTTCACACAATCACAACTGTGTGAGCACAAAAGCCTCGCGACGCACAACTGTGTGTGCATGTGTGCGTATGTGAAGGGTTGGGTTACGATCACAGGCCGCGCGCTAACATTTCAGATGGTCTTCGAGTATGTTTAGAACAGGACATGCCTGTCCCCACCCACTCCAAGCAGAGGTCACAGTCAAGACTCACAGGAGAGAGCAGTGAAAATGCCAAGCTGTAGAGTTACAGTAGACGTGGGTGCGTGCATGCCTCTCCTGTCTGACCAGATACACTTCACAACCATTGACCGGGTTTTATTAACATGAGAGATCCACGAGTAAGCATGATAAGTGGTTTAAATCAGAGGTTTACATGCGGGACATTCAGACAATGTGTCCAGGATGCATTGAAGGACGTCGGCCGGCTGATGAAAGTAGCAGACCTGCAGAGGTGGAAGACGTATTCGGATCCTTTACTAAAGTAAAAAGTACCACTAAAGTAAACGTACCACTACCACAATATACAGACACGATAAGTCTTAGAAAACCCACATTTGAAACCTTACATGAGCAGAATTATCACCAGCTAAATATATGAGCTTACTGTTGGGTCTTGTTTCCAGGCTAAGCTACATTAAAGGTAGAAATACTTATTTGTCAGAAAAGAGTTGCACTGTTCTTGCTATAGGAGTCAGGCTTGTCCAAAGGGTTACAGAATCTATCTTAGGAATTATGAGGTGATGAATAAGAGAGGCAATAATAATAATAATCGCATGTAAACCAAGGACCACAAACACAGATAGTTGTATATTATTGATTTAACCTGTTAAGGGACAAATTTAGTGGTGCAAAACATAAATATAAAATACTGATTTTTAATTATATGCACTTTTCATTTTGCCTTTTTATGTTTGAAACACATGAAACAGTGGATTGTTGTTCTAAATGCTAAAATTAGCTCCCCTGTAAAATATTTGGGGTGGCTGGGGAACTTCACTCATTAGGTCATCAACATAGCTCCAGAATTTTTCAGCATCCTGGCAACAGCAGTTGCTAAGCAACTGTGGTAAACATGGAAGCAAGACAACCTACCAACCTTGTGAGTCAAAGTTCCAACATGAAAGCCAAACTTTGGATTTTGAAAACAGCCTTAATAATAATAAAAAAAAAGCTCCAGCACCAGCAGCACGCATGATACACATACAAATATACTGTGTGGGAGCTCCAAGTTTCCATAACAAAATATTCAACAACACAACATATGATGCAGACAAAGTCTAATTTAATCCTCTCCGGCATTTCTGACACCACTGTGTAACAAGCTGGGTCAGCGGGTTCTGGGCCAAGTTTGTGTGTGTGTGTGAGTGAGGGAGTGAGCTAAAACATGAGAGAGTGATACTGACCACATCTGCTCCAACTCCCTCAATGTGGTCGATTTCAAAGGCAGCAAACAAGCCACAAATAATAAGTGAAGTTCATCAGTTTGAACAATTTGTGAGGCTTTGGCTCCCCACGGGAGACTAAGTGACAAATTTACTACCAAGACACACCTCCTTTGACCCTCCTTTCCCATCTGAATACATGTGACATGTGTCAAGGACAAAAAACAACAAAAGCCAGAGGATACATGCTCATAAAGTGCAAAAATAATCACATAAGTCATAAATTGCACAGGGAAAGCTGCTAAACATTATTTTTTCCAGTAATTAATTGTTTGAAGATAATGAAATCTAAAGAATGGAATAATGCTTTGCTGACAGACACAAGTTAAAATCTTGTTGTTACACTTTTACAAATGAGCAAATGTCCATTGTTACATTCAAACCATTCACACAACGCTGATTAAGGTCTCCACATCTCTCTCTGTGTTTCTCAGTATAGCTGTGATCAGATCTCATGTTTCCCAGTGACATTCCACTGCTGCATGCAGGAAGTGATTTGTTTTATGTTGCGACAGACGGAGGCAACAGCAACACTGGGCTAGTAAAGTGAGATGCCTGTGCGTCTGAAAATAAGAGCTCACGAAAGGTTTCAGAAGCGAATTCTACCTCTTAAAAAAAACCTGATCGTTCAGCAGTTTGACGGTTTGTATCAATCTGGTCTGATAGTTTTGGACAGCATAGAAATAATGTTACATTGTCTCTGTTCATGAAGACCAAACAACGACAATCAACTAAAGTTACGCAGTGGATCTTTAATTTTGCACACAAACCTGTCTCACCGTGAAATTAAATTCTTGTTTAGAAGTTAAACAACGCCTCATGAAAGGAATGAGGGAAACATGGAAACCCACAATCAATATGGAAGAAATGTGTGGATTTTTTCTTTTCACATAGGCTCCACTTACAGTGAGACGCCACATCTGAGATTAATGAGGCGCAGACTTGACAAAGAGGGAGGACGGCCATCTTTTCCTGATTCTGTTCTGAGATGTAAACAATGTCCCACCCTCAAAACAAACAGCAACCAATCCTTGGGGAATACCGTCCTTTTCATAAGCAACACACAACACTTTCTCCCAGTAGCATGCCTGAACTCAGTTTAAAAGCATTTGGCTTACTGTGTGTCTTTATGTCCACATACCTTTGAGAACAACAACTTACTAAATGGAAAGGTTGATTATTGGCACACAGGGACCATAATGGAAAGACAATGAGAACATTCCTGAGGGCAGCCACTGGACAAAGCAGTGTTGTCATTTAGCAAAGGCGTGTTTGGGAAGTTTTGGAAAGAATGATGACAAGTGGTCGTGTATGTGACCCTGCTCTAAAATGTCGGCAACACAGGAGATTGTCTTGGCCAGTCAACGTCTTCATTTTCACTTTGTGTGTCTGACATCTTTTTATCACAAGTGCTGACAAATAAACAAACAGAAAGGCTTTAACATGACACATGTTGACCACATTGGGTTGCTTTCTGGAAGACAGCACAGGAATGAAGAGGAAAAGCAACAAAGCAACAAATCTAGTGCACATTTTTGGGAGGTAAATACGTAGGATCGTTCTCTAGCAGAATGTTTGTATAAATGTATAAACTTAAAAATAGTTGTTTTTCATAGCTTATCTGTGCCTTAGGCATGGGCCTTGCTTTATGGAGGCTGCCATCTTTGCATTTTGCATTGTGTTGCAGTGTGTTTATTTTATTACACAAACATATAATAACAACATCTTTGCTGGTATGCAAAGGCCACCGTAGTTTCCTAATATGCATGAGAAATGGAAGGGTGAGTGGCGTCCATTAGACGTCACTCGGTCGCAGTAAATTCATTTTCACTGTGGTAAATTAAAGTGGAATAAAAGGGTAAGCGATAAGGGTTAGAGGGAGAGCAGTAGCCATCGCTGCTAAGCAAAACATATAAAAGACTAGAAACATCTCAGTGGTCACAAAATTAACCTAAAGTTAATGTATTCTTTGTTTTTAATAAAACAGAATAGAAATTATAACATCCATCCATCGTCAACCGCTTATCTGAGATCTGGTCACGGGTGTAGCAGCTTTAGCAGGGGCCCCAGACTTTCCTTTCCCTGGTCACATTGTCTAACTCTGACTGGGGATCCCCAGGCGCTTCCAGGCCAGTGAGGAAATATAATCTCTACACCAAGTCCTTGGTCTACCTCTAGGTCTCCTCCTCCCAGATGGATGAGCCAGAAACACTTCTGGGTGCCCCGGTGGCATCCTTACCAGGTGCTTGTACCCACGATATTGTTCTTTCAGTCATGGCCATAGGTGAGGGTGGGAACGAATATCGACCAGTAGCGTTGCCTTCTGGCTCAGCTCCCATTTTGTCACAACAGAGTGGATGTAACACCGTTCCCGCTGCTCCGGTTCTCCAGCCAATCTCATGGTCCACTGTTCCCTCACTCGTGGACAAAACCCAGAGATACTTAAACTCCTTCACTTGGGGTAAAGACTCATTCCCCACCCGGAGTAGGCAATCCATCACTTTCCTACTGAGATCCATGGCCTCTGATTTAGAGGTGATGATTCTCATCCCCGCCGTCTCATACTCAGAAATTATAACACTGAAAACCAAAATGCTTTACAAAGGGATTTATGTGTTGACTATTTCTCCGCAGGGTTGCCAGCCAAACCAGCAGAGAAAGTTACTGCCAGAGCTAAGCAATAATCTGTCACATGACCACATGTCTAAAACCACACACTTGTTGCAACAAACGGGCAGGTTAGCTTATTATTATTCCTCCAATCTCTATAGTAAGTAACAAGCTGCTGGCTTGAAAACGGATGATAGTGATGTCAATCTTTGTCATACAATTCCACAATAATGACAGAAAAATGGGCATTTCCCAAAATAAATAAAACAATGACTACAAAAACGGAAGCACTACACAATATTCATGGTTGTCAAACCATGAAAGAACCTGGACTTGGCTACCTCTGAACATTCCCTCACAGCAGTTCAAAGACGGGAAGCACCCTCCTCCTGACGGATGACTTCACTGTGTAGCTCTTCCACACAGCATTCAGATTACAGTACTCAAGTAAGCAAGATAAGACAGGCAAGTGAAGATAAAACCTAATTGAGCTTTAGTAACCATTAGCGATAAGCACAAGATTAGAGTGGAAATTTAAGGCTTGGTTAGGACAATGCTTCCACTGATCGTCTTCAAACACTGGACTGCAGAGTCACGGACACATGGGGTTTGATTTTTTTCTCCTCTCATACACTGATCTTTACATCTTTAGTTAAATCTGCATTTTTGTGGTCAGCTACAGTGACAGGAGGACAAAAGATAAGCACCGTTCTTTAAAACAGGGAACAAATGTAAAAATCATTTAGCATCAGGAGGGTTTTCTGAGCCCTGTGTTCTATTCTTGCACATTGACAGACATGTTGGGGCATGAAAGATATAATATAGCCCCATTGTGTGAGACGAAGGGTATTTTCCTGTCATGACTCTCCATGGCTCATCATCCCCTGTACAGGCAGCAGCCTCAGGTATTTCTCTGCCTCTCCACCCCCACTCTCATTGTGTCTAAAGCCTTAAGGAGAGCAGACGGGTGCATGAAAACAAAACTACTTTCCCAGATTCAAGTTTCAAATATGACATTTGTGCCAGCCTAACAGGCAGATGAAAGATGAAACGTAAGAAACTTAACCTGTCGCCCTGAAGACAAATATCCACGTTTCATTTGCCGACCACTGAGATTATTGTTCATTTCTCAGGGAAATATGAGAGCGAGCACAGTGAGAGGGGTGTGGGGGGGAGAGATGGGTGGTCACGAGTGTCACTATAATGCTTAGTGGTACAAAGAATGAGGATTAGCTAAATCCATTATATTTCTTCAAATTCTTTATGTGACTTAAATGTTTCAGTGGTGTGTGGTCTGAGCAAATCAAAACATCAAAACACAGTAACCAGGAACGTTTTCAGTGTCTGAGTAGTGATTTAACATGTTGCTGGCTCCAAGTTAATCGCCTTTGTAACTTAATTCCTGTATATCATCAGCTTGAAACCACATTCATAGTGTTATTATAAGAAATAGTGAATAGACATATCGCTGCAGAAAAAGGTTCACCCATACACCATACCCACTGGTCAAATGACTAACTCAATCCAAATTATACAGTTTTTTGACCAGTGATAGTGTGTTTATTTGGCATTTACTCCTTTTGTTTTTGTTTGTTTTTGCCATGAGGCAAATTCTAGCATCATTTCTGGTGCAAGACCAACCAAGGGCAATGAGAATGCTGTTAATCGCCCGCTTTACTCGGGTTCAAAAATCTCACGTATGCCCACCGATATTAACGTGAAAGACACCTAAGATGTAAAAATCTGCCACCTCTTTGTAAAATCCCATATCTTAAATTCTGAAGCTTAACAAACGGTGCCTTAGGATGTGAGCAAGGAGCATTCCCATGAGAGAGAAACAGTTCCCATGATCTCGGCCCTGCAGCCATATTTGGCATGCTAATACCCACCAAATCTGACACATTACCAACACACAGGAACAGGTGTCTTCAAAACAAGACTAAGTCTTAGTGATTAGGGTATCCCCCTTATGTGGCTCCTCGGGCAGCAGAGGGAAAAATTATATGGTTAAAAAAACCATGGCAGCTTAAATACAGAGACACAAAACACACACAGCACTGAAATGCTAACAAGTAATTATATGCTTGGACTGCACCATACAACAGCACGGCAACGTATCAAATATGAATACGTTGATATAATTTTATATCAACGTCACTGAATGGAAATCTCTGCACTGCTGGTATGATCTTAAAAGCTGATCTAAAAATATTCCGCAGAAGGAAAATATATATTGTTTGTGTCTCACACGACAACGTGGCAAGCATTGTTTTCTTGGTTCTCTGACCTCTTGCCTACAAAAGCTTTTTGTTCCGTTGCTACATATCCTGTTCCACATATGTTAGCTTTGAGTGTGGCTCGCTTAATTGCCTGGAACACCGCTATTGAGTGGCAATTTCTGTTCCGATAATTGCCTTAAATACGGGTTAATATGTGGACCTGTGGTGCTGGGAGAGTAAGTGCAATACCATTTAATGCTGACTCTTGGTTACATGGAATATCAGACAGCAGAGTGTTACACTTTAACCAGACTGGCTCAAGGCCATGAGGGAAAAAAAGCCTCGACATTGGTGCAACACACTGTATTTGCCTCCGATGGGTTCATGTGTTTTTCCCCCCTAAATGAGCATCTTTTGTACGTGAGGATAATGAGGTCAGCTGTCTAATCATGTGCGATACAAAGAGTAGAACAAAGAGTTCACGAGAGAGAGATGTAGAAAACATCTGTCATTTCAAGAGACTTTGAGTGTAACATGTAGGAGGTTTCATTGGTAGAAATTCAATATACTACCTATAAGCCTGCTCATGTAAGTGTATTATTTTGCTTTAAAATAAAAAAGGTTTGTTTTATGTAAGGGTCTTGCTTTATGGTAGGCCGCCATCTTGACCCTACATGCACCTGAAGGAGAAGGAGAAACAGCAGAGAGAGTGAAATAGATAGTGTTTACATCCTTAATAATGTGATTCATAGTCTGATTACTCCTGCATGTATACACTCAGTCAGACATACATAGCCAATAAATTGATTTTCTCCTTCGCTCTCTGTTTTCCGATTGCCTGTCTTAGTCAGACTATGACCTTAGCTTGATTAAACTGCTAACATTTTAACATACTGGCTGAATCTTTAGGTCTGGGTCATACTTTCCACATTCTGTGTCTGTGGAGAGGCGCTTGATATTTCCACATGCACGTGTATGCCCACAGTTTACACATGTACACTCGATCTGACATTCCATGCCAGTAGCAGCAAATTTTCGCCAGGAGTTTGCCCTCATTTTTATGTCTTGATATTCTTTGAGTGCTGAGTTCTACATGTGTGGGTACCAGTGGACTTTCTAACATTACCAAGCATCCATGGTTAACCTCGTCCAACCCTTGTTGTGTGCACAACCAACAGGACAGGGAAGTGCTACAGGGAACGTGCACAGTCTCAAACTTTGTCAACATAGGCTCCATGTGGACTAATTTTTACGTTCTTCAGGGGAGGATCTCAGCTTGGAGACCCAGGGTATTGCCTGGTTTGCCTTTCCTCTTACAACGCCACTGCACTGCAACAGACGTGACATTTGAACAATCATGCAGCCATCATTGGTTGTGTGACTCATGAAAACCCTCCTTGTTGCAAGCTGAGAGCATGTCATATTGCAAACATGCAGACATTACAGCTCGTTGTGGACAGGCAGAGACAATGATTTTTACCTACTTCATTCCAGGATAACTTGAATAGCATCCTGCTATTTTCAACATGAATGCTACGCGAGTGAACTCAGTTCAGAGTTTTTCTGTGATATAGCTTGAGGTTCTGCACTAATCTGTTCTGTCTGGATAACCACCATCATGTGATCAACACACTCAGCAACCTCTTTGTACCCTCAAACTCAACATAACATATGTTACACCACAGAATATGAGTGTCAACGTTATTATGCCGGGCTGATACTGGAACGTTCACATGAATTACATAACACAATATCAAGTTGCAAGCAGGTGACAGACAGTCCTGTCCTCAGCAGCAGTAACAGCAGCGTGTGCTGGATTCTTTTTCACCCGGTGCATTTATTTAACGTAGAGAAATTGTTTGTGGTTTGAAGTTAAAACTCACTGATACATGTGAGAAACATGTGTTTTCAGACATTTGAGCTGTATCAACATTGTATAGCATTGAATGTTGTTGTAAGTGTATTACAATTAGATTACTGGGATAAAGTTAATACAGTGAGAGTGCAACCTGCATTTATGTGCATTTCATAAACACCCAGACCCTCCATTATGTGTTTTCTTTATAGTCAAAGTAACCACAGTAAAGCATGAGGTGCCCCAGTGATAATGCTGTGTGTCTATTATAAAACAAACAAAGTTTATTTTAAATTAAAAAGTGTTGGCATGATTTCAGCTTTGTTTACCTGTTCTCTCCTTTTGTATTTGAGGGTGGAGGGTGCAGAACAGTTTGGTTGTCCTCCATGTCCACGACACATTTTGTGTTCAGTTCAATTTCTGCAGAGAGAAGTTTTGTTGGATGAAGTGAGGCAGACAGAGAGCGGGGGTGTTAAAAGTTTAAAGGAAAAAAAACACAAAAAACCCAGCTTCGTATAACCACACTCAAGTCTGAGGAGCAGCAATGGCGAAAAGCAACTTTATGAACGAAGGTAACGAACCGTATGTTGTGAGACTTACCTCTGCGGTTCATGGGCCGAACTCTCACCGCAACTTTCACCTTTGTATCCGACATTTTCGTCCACTTTTCACTGCCACCCTGTCTGTCTATGCGCCGAGCTATCAGTGAAACACAGTGGAGCCCCGACCACACAACCCGGGTTTCTGCCGGGTCAATAAAAGAGGCAGCAGACTCTGTTCAAACAAAATAGTCCACACTTCGAGGAGATAAAAGAGCTACATGTTCATTTCGCTGTATATCCAGTCTTGCTTTTCTTCTTGTACAGATCCAGTGTCCTGCTCCAGGAACAGGCAGCATCTCCACCGCCATCTTCCACTGGGAGCACGACTGCGATCCCCACTCCCTCACTGCTGCACACACACACACACACACACACACACACACACACACTGGGAGGGAGGGAGAGAGAGAGACAGAGACAGAGAGAGAGAGGGGGAGGGAGGGAGAGAGAGCAGACATTATTTATTTATTTATTTATTTAAAAAAATAAAAAGTACTGTAAAATAATGACCAAATTTATAATAATCATAACCATTGCTGATTAAATATATATACATATGTGTATATATATATATATATATATATATATATATATACACATACATATTTTACTATTGCATAATACAGTATATAATATGCATGATATTGGCGATATGCCAATATTTTGGGAGTGCATGAGCCGATAACTGATACCAATATATATGTATACATATATATAATATACTTGTATACATTTTTCCCTGCGCCCATCTGCAGAGGTAATTTAGTCTCTTCTGTAGTGAAATTAACATCATATTTTGCCTACTCATGTTGGTAGCAGCATATTTAGCGCTCTGTTGTTGTCATCCGTCATGACGTCCGATAATACATTTTAACTGCCGATACCAATATTGTGCCAATAATATCGTGCATCCCTATTTTAGTGATAGCTTGGTAATAGCAATCTAATATTGTTGTTAAAATTAAACAGCCATGTTTATAGGCATATTTGAACCATTCCTACATTAAACCTTATGTGAAAAGTTTTACTTTGAAACTAAAGATTGTGTATATTATTATTATTATTGTTGCCTATATTTTCATCAATACATTTCTTCCATGATTTCAACAACATGACAAAGGAAAAGACAAAAACGTCAAGATGATTTAAAGGTAAGAATGCAAAAAAGGGGGTTTATTAGCATTATTTTATTATTAAACAAACACACACACAAACGCTGCATATTTCATAAACAAAACCTGACATTAGATTAATAATACCCATAAAAAATACCATTAAACACTGACATTGTGAGAGAGGATAATGCTGAGTGCAGATAAGAGAATGTAAGCACTCAACATTTTAAGTGAATCCTCAGTGCTAACTATGTCTGTATTGCAGTAGTTCCCTGTCTCTTCCCATGTGGCCCCATTAAACTGAAGGAATTTCTACTTGTATAACACCATATTACAGGCTATGACCTTGCGACCTTATGGCCTTGTTTTTTGTTTTCCTTTGTTTTCCTTCCTTAAAAGGTGAAAGTATGCAGGAAAAGGCAAGACAACAGCCACATTAAGAAAATGAATATGGTTTAATCTGATAAATATGCTTTTATTTTTTATACAGCTGTTCAGGAATAAGAAAATGACAATTAGTTTGACATGTTTGCACATCTAACCACAGAAGGTTATATAACATGTACAGTATTCACAAAAACCTTTACTTAGTAAAACAGTTTGACTCACTGATGAAAGTTTGAGGCTGGAACATGAACATGCCATTATATTAAAAGTGTTTGTTTAAAACACACGCAATTGTTTAAATTACCTTGGAATTTTCTCAATTAAATTTCTTCTTAAAATGATCAAATGTTCCATTCACCTAAGTCTGGACAGTTTACGAGTATACACATTGAATCTGAGGACAGTAAATGAAACTCAACTATCATTAATTCTATACTTGTCATGACATCATAGATGGAGCCTCAGATTTAGGAAAGTAAATCTTCACTGCATGGTCTCCACTGTCCAGAATGATGAGCATGTTGTTGAGTGACACCAGTCCAACGGGTCGGATAAGATGGTCTCCTACAAGAGGAGTCAGGATTGACTCATTCTCCAGCCTCTTCAAACTCCAAATCATCCCCTGCGTGGAGTCGACCAGCAGCAGGTCTCCGGCTGGGTCAAAGGCCACGCCTGACATGTTGAGCCTCACTGGGGACTGCAGGCTCAGGCTGAAACTGTCTGTCTCATAAAGGAGCTGGAAGTCTCTGGTAAACACTTTCAGTCTTGTGCGTTGGTGCGTCACCGGTGACTGTGTGTCATCAGTGAAGTGCTCCATCACTGCAGTGTTCCCTGTCACCTGACAGCAGGCCACTGCTTTTGGATGCTGGAGCTCAGAGAGAGGCGTACGATGCTGCAGAACACGACCACAAGCAAAGTCCACTTTTACTTGAGACAGCGTGCCCGCCTGGACGTCTGAAACCAGAACGTGGCCCCGGCTGTCTGTGTCCACACCCCAGGGCATCTGGAAGGACTCCTTCACTGTCAATACGTGGTGTCCTCTGGAGGTGAACACTTTCACAGCTTTATCTCCTGCATCTGTCACCACCACATAACCACAGGGTGTCACTGCCACATCCACTGGGTAACAGATCTCTCCACTGGCTTGTCCTCTTTGTCCAAAATGATTCAACTGTCTACCCTGTGGACAAAACACCAGCACCCTCTTCTCGCCATCATGCACCACCACTATTCCACCCGAAGCCCCTAAAACAGCGATTCCAGTCGGGTTGATGAGAGTACCCCAGCCGCCAAAAGCTGCAGAGAAGTTCAGGCCCGATGAGCTTGCTCCTGCAGGCAACCTGCAGCCTTGTTTTGCCCTGTAAGGAGGAGCAGAGGATTTGGGACTCCAGGACAACAGCAACTCCTGGAGGTCACAAAGAACCTGGCAGTGGGAGGTGCTGTCAACGCTGCACAGCTGTCGACAGAACGGGCACTCCAGCTTCCTCAGGAGAGGGTGGGACAAAGCTTTGATGCATTCCAGACACAGTACATGGCCACAAGAAAGGTTCTGCGGTCTGCGTTCCCTCTGCTGTCTGCAGAACTTCTCGAAGCAGACTTTACACTCCAGCAAATTAATCTGGATCTCTCTCAGGATACCGTCAGAGCTGCCCCGCCATTGTGTGGCCATGAGTGACATAGCCTTTTCACAGTCAGCTGATGCAGAGACAAATAAGCAGACTGATCATTCGAGCTAACCCTAACCCTGCGAATGATGAACAGAGGGTGAATAGAGCTTACACACTCATGTCCTGTGCTGTAGGCCCAGAAGATCACGTGACACCTTACACAGCTTTCCTGTGCAGCACTGCAGCTCTCTGCTGCCCTCCTTTGGAGATCTGATTTAGACAGTGGACAAGTTGAGGATAAATTATTGCAGCTACTGCCATGTTTTTGAACATCACCTTCCTCAGAACACATTGAACAGACTGCATTCCCTTTTTTAGATGTGTATTAAATAATAACTGAAAGATGTCTGGCTGGATTCAAAGCCAGTGTCTCCAACAGTTGTTACACAACATCAGTTTGTGCTTTTAAACTCTTTTAAAAAAGTGTGGGGTGATGCATGCTCATATTTGAAGATATTTCTCGCAGCAGACTTGATTTCTAGCTGTAGCTCTGCTACCACCGTAAGTCTGAATTTTACAACATGCATGCAAGCAAAGGTAACATTAGCTGTACCTTGAAATACATGTTGTTGTAGGTCGGCATGAGGTGGCTATTTCTGTCTGCGTTTCATGGTGTGCAGACCGAGTGAAATCTGATCCGAGACAGGCTGAGTCAGCCATGCTGGCACTACTCTGCTGCAGCACTGTGCTTATCAAAGGGCAGACAAGGTCATGGATGATGTTCTCTTGTAAAGTAAAACAAATTGCCTCCCATTTGAGTCGTCTTTGTTAAATACTTTTTTTTTTTAGAATGTTATTTTTGCACACACCTATCAGTGATAGTGAATTTGACCTCTGCATTGAACACATCCTTTTTACACACAAATAGCAAAAACACACAAGCTGGGCACAGGGGGCAGCACTTTTCTGCAACCAGATGCAATGGGAGGCATTGCTAGCCCTTGACCTGTCCTGGGATTTGAACCGGCAACCCTCTGGTCACAAACACAATTGCTTTTCCCTTGGTAAAGACATCTGCTACTGAAAGTGTGGTGCATATACATGATCATGCAGCTTTTCTGGAATAACTCACATGAGTTAAACAGGAGATGCAAAACTGTTTAATGTTTTAATATATCACAGTGAAAAAAGGACAGCACATTTTCTGCTGGACTGTGTTTGGCAAGTGACATCATCAGAGACAATGTACCATTCATAGTCTAATGTAACATGGTCCATTCCACAGAGGTCAGTGTCTGGATTGTCAAGAATTATTAGGGTCAGTCTATCTGTAGAGAAATGCTCAAATAAGAGACAGAAGAATCAAACCCAAAAACCCAAAATGTATAATCTTATTTGAAACCGAGAAAAGAACACAAATACAAAAAAAAAGAGAACACTAAAACAGGCACAGGGGTGAGTTAAAATGTTACACTTACAGATAAAGAGATATAAATGACAATACTGGCATTCTTGTGTGGTGTAATACAAAGTTCAGGCAACTACTCTTAACATGGTCCTACCAAAACAATTGATTTGATTTGACACGGCCATGAAAATGAAAAACATGCACTGACAAGAAGAACAGCATTAAAACAAAACCACCTGCACGTTGCAGGAGGAGCCAGAGGACACATGCAGGAATTTAATCGCCCACCATTATCATTATTACAGTGAAAAAAAAATAGCAGCCACAGATGGACAGGGAGAGTAAAATCACGCAAGGTCATGATGACTCACAATATATCAAACAGTACAGACAAAACATTCTGAAAAGTGCTTAAACCGTGTGCTTTGCTTTGGGCCAGACCAAAACTCTGTTGATGATCCCCGTCGAGCAAAAAACTTGAAATTCTGACCACAATCAAGATAAAAAACACAAAACAAGCGCTAACATCTACAATGTACAGACAAAACTACGACAGGTACTGATTAAAAGACAAGAGCCTTTCTGTGCTATTAACATAGTGGCTCCAATTAGCGTGATCAACTCCACATCATGGCTTTTAACATTGAAATATTCAGAACCGACACACTAGAGTTAAGGCTGGTGTAAACCAGTCACATGTACATCAACCATCAATGATAAACTGTAGGTAGGTGCTATATTGTAGGATAAATGTTTGGAAATTATAGTTCATCAGCTACAATGATCATGCAGTCACATCTAGAATTGGCTGTATTTATGGTCACTTTTTCTCACTCACTCACGCACACTCCACTATTTCTCTCCGTCATTACACAAACACACAAACCAGTAATCAGTGGTTCAGGAGCCTTTAGGACAACAGCACAAAGATATGTGAGCATCTCTGTAGTCCAACCCTCAGATCACTCCTAATAACACTGCATGGACCTGTTTATTCACTCAGGAGGACTGTCTCCACTCCCTCTACTACAGGCAGGGGCTTTCTAGACTTCAGTTACACCAGGCAGTGGTAGTATCTTAAAACCCCAGTTCAACCTGTGATCCTTCACATGGGTGTTTTTTTTTTTTTTTTAGGGCGAGTTGTGGAGTCACCCACCACCACCCTCTGGCTTCGTGCCCTACTGGCCGTCCAGGCCGTTGAAGGATTTGGTCTTTCTTGAGTCCTTCCTTCTCCGTCTGGTCGTAGGGCTGTCTTCATCCATCACGCTCTCTTCTGAAACATGACCAGCACTTACTAATGACGTTGAAAAACATATGAAACGTTGTACATTTACAGTAAAAGGAAAACAGACTGTATAGAAAAATATAAAATGGACATCGTTTTTTGGTTGTAAAGTAAGTCAATATGTGCACGTACTGTTATTGGAAATATGTAAGTGATTTATCATCCATTTTCCTCTAAATGGTAGAAGTAGGCTGATTTTCCCATAGACTTCCATTCATACCAAGTTCTTTTTGCACCCAGCGGAATTGTCCCCGGTGACTGACTCTACTCTACAGTAATCCTAATTCCAGGGCTTCACTTTTCATACTGGATTACTACCCCTATTTTCACATACAGTTCATGGAAAAAAACAGTACTTCAAAACTCTAGTGGTAATTTCAAAGGATAAGAATTTAAGAAAAATTGATGACTGATAAACAGTAAAGTCACTGTACCTTTAAATGCTTGAGACACATGGTCAGGAGATTCCGAGTAATTGCTGTCATCCCATTCTGAGAGGCTCTGAGAGGAGAGGAGGTTCAGACACATGACACACGTACCAATACATGGACAGGAATGACTCTGTGAAGTTAATATTCTCAGAGTTTCCCCATGAGAGAACCAGTTTTTCCACAGCTCACATTGGCCCTGACGTTGTATTTGAAGTGTTTGCAGAGTATTGTAACCGTTTGTCTTTGGCCTGAAGCACAAGGTTGAAATGGAGGAGGCATATCTCCCCAAGCAAAAACACTGATAGGTGCACAGTGAGATAGTTGTTGTTTTTTTTCCACATACTGAAAAAGTACTCATTCAGACATGAGAACAGGTAAATTACCCGAGAGGAACATTTATGAATTCATATGCACAATGTGTAAAGTAACAGGGGTTTAAACCTTAAAAATGTTTTCCAGGACATGAAAGGTTAACATACTTCTGAACATGGATTACTATTGTTCTTTCATAAACGATTAGCAGACTTCACAAGGTCAAAGACAACATTGAGATTTAAATCGATTACATACCTTTCCTTTTGGACCATAATTTTCCGCATACCACACCATTACATATAGGCAAAGGAATGTAATGAAGGCCTTCAAACAAATAAACAGATACAATGATTAATGGATGAAGGTATGTGGTGTAAGTGTATATTAACTGATTAAAGTAAATGTTACTGCACATGATTTCATACACTTGTAGGTGTGAAGGACCTAATAATGACTGCAGAACACAGTGGGATACAAACTCAGCTGTGATCTTACCACACACAGAAGCCAGAGGATCACATAGAGAATCTGTGTTTTTGAGAACAAATCCTGTCCAAACTTAATACAGGCCAAGGCCTCCAGAAACGCAATTGCCCTGTGAAAGATGGGGGAGGAGAGAAAAACACACACAACTAAAACCTCTGAGCCATATGCAGTTAACTTTCAGGTATACTACAGTCCACACAGAAATATGCAGTATAGTATTACTGTGTTTAGGTTTAAACTATCCTTAAACTATTTAATCGTTTAAAATATGTTTCACTTACCCAAACACCCAACACTGGGTCCCAACTCTCTTGCACTGCGTGTCTGTTAGGTATGCATAATACTGTCTACAGCCAAAAACAAACAGTGCAACGGTTAAAACACCTGCCGTTTCTGCTGACCAACAGTTTTCCAACCGTCAAAACAAGGAACTCCAAAAAAAGAGAAGAAGGTGATATTAACAGTTAACAACACACAACTGGTGTTTTTACCTCACTGTTGGAGCGGTGATGATCCCGACAAACAAGATTCGACACCAGCTAAGAGCGTGGCTGGCAGGAAAGACAAAAATGTGCTTGAGGAAGAACGTGTTCAACTCCGTCAGCTGTGGATAAAGAAAACGCAACCAAAGATGATGAACGTACAAGTGAAAGAAACATTCTTACTGTGCAATGTTGCTTCAACGTTACATTGTTTCAAGTTACATTTTTAGTCTTGATATACAGGACTGCCAAATATTTTTCGTTTTTTTTGTGTAAATAATTACATTATATATATATTAGGGAACACAGAGTACATCTCCAACAACAACTCCACAACAGACATACTGATGTCATGGACGGAAAAGTGTGTTCTGTTCCACTCCTATGAGCCAGGAGGACAAGCCAGACTGCTGTGCCCACTTTAAAGGAATGCAGCGTCATTATGGTGATTGCTTACACCTGTGCTGTACGTTAGGACACCTGGCAGCCATACTAAATTATCGGCAGAAGCACTAAAAGGTCAACCAACTTAGTCTGTGGTGAAAGGAGACGGTGTTGACAATTATGTCTGGTATGTTTTAGTGACTGTATGCAAGTCATTTTATGTAAACCAATGTTACACTGCATTTATAATAAATGTATTTGTTTGAGAAACGTTTGAAACCACTTTGGGTGGAAGTTAGGGCACAAATAATCGAGTCATTTCTTACAGTGCAAGTAACGCTTGACTTGACACCATTAGTGTTCATTGTGCATGTTTCCTCATGTCTGTACTGGAAAATAATGAGAGGAAGACTGCTGCTGTGTTATTCACTCATTTGGCCTGAAGCCTGTGTGGCTGAACCCTGAAGAGCAGCTCAACTGTCACCGCACCAATCAAAACGTAGGAGTCCTGTCACTCCTCAGTTAATTCTCCAACGCTAAGTAGTTACTCTGTAAAGCCTCAAGACAGTTGAGATCTTGTTGAGTAAAACAGGCAGAGTGATGATATTCTTTCATAAGTATACAAAAAAGACAGAAACATCAGCTTTCAACACCATGGCAGCTTGTGGCTAAAAATGTTTTTGGCACTCATGGCTGACTCTCTGGTGGGATGCGATGGAGCGTACTCAAATTCTCCATTCACAGTTCTCTCATTACCATAAACTGACTTTAGTAATCCTGCCTTCTTTTGCTCATGTTGGGTTGGATTAGCTGTTAATGTGTAGACAGCAAGACACTCATTCATTATATGGATCCGCGAGGGAAATTGGATCCATGAGGTTTTAGATTTCAATAATTGGATTAGTCACAACTAAGCAGGCAGAGCATATCGGATGATCTCCCCACTTGTCAGCACTTGATCACCATGAGACGGTGACAGGATTTCTCACAAGCCCACCTGCCAGATGATCATGAACAGATAGACGCCCGTCACTCGCTGCAGGGAAGACGTTGGGTCAAGCCAGCGTACATAGGTCCAGCTCGCAGGAGTGAACTGTAACACGGCACGTTTTATCTTCCCTGTGGTGGTGTGGATGTCCCTGGATCGGAAATGCAAGAGAGGGATTAGGAAAAACAAAACTGCAGATGGATTTACGGTCAGTATTATTCCAGATGAAAGTAATGTCATTTTATCAGTCAGCACACTCATCCCTGATGAACATGTGCGATGATATTACAAAAAAATTATTACTTTTAGGATTGACCTCGTATGATTTGCTAGACAGATAAATGATATTACAAAAAAGTAAAAACAAATGAGAGATAGTACAAAGCACATAATCAGCTAAAAATGTTACTTAATCTGACTTTTCACATTAAAAAACAAACAAAACAAACAAAAACCCCACAAGAACTACTAAAAATCTTAATACTGTTGTACTTAAAGTACAGAGTCATACTTAATACTGGCCCAGTGGTAGGTCCTCATCTCCAAAAAGCGACACACAGTCATGCCAAGCCAGATGCCTCCTCCATTACAGAGCAGAATGTCCAGAATCACCTGGTCCCACCAGCACTCAGCAAAGTTAGGCAGCAGATGCATGAAAAAGAGCTACATAAACAGAGGAACATAACGTAATGAGTGACCAAAAGAAACTGTAAACTGTTTAGCCTCAGAAATAACTATAGGTTGTACAAAATGATTGAGAACAGCCAAACCCCCAAATTCCACCACATAATCCACTTACATCAGCAGCTTTGCTGACTTAAATTTATTGTTTGCAGTGTTAAGGGAAAAAGACAGAGACAGACAAAGAGGGAAATAGTAATCCAACATGTGTGAAGTCAACATGTGGAGCTGGTGTGTCCCTGTACCTCAGTGAGCTCCCAGGTAATACTAATGGTCCAGCACAGTCCATAGCTTCTGATGAGCAGGGCCTTCATTCCCCAGCCCCAGAAATGACTGAATGCAAAAATGTCAAAATGGCTCAGGATTCGCTCCCATGTGATCACATGGCAGTTCACAGCATATTCCTGCAGAGAGCAGCACACACACACATGCTCATTTAGAGTGACTGGCAATCTCCAACTGGTGCATGTAAATCAAAAATCAAAAATCAAAAAAGAAAGAAAACAAACACCCACCATTATGTCTGCTTCTCTCTTGGCATAGCGCAGGTTTGGGTCCAACCAATACATGAGCTGCTTCACCTGATGCCAGTTGAGGAAGATGATGAAAACCAGGAACAGGAAGTAGAGGACACTCAGACCTGTAGCAGCAACACGATGTAAAGAGTTATTGTTAAGGTCACATTAGACAGAGACAGTTCTGCACTCACAGACTCAAACACTCACCGAAAACTATTCTCCATATAGCTGGATGTGGTCTGGTGAATGGCCCTACAACAAAGAACACAATGTTGAAGATCCTGTATAACCAAAAGTACAGTTAAACATAGGTTATACATATACTTAAACAAAGCTGCTTTTTGTCTATCTTACACTTCTTTTACAAAAAAGCATGATCAAAACAACTTTTTAAAGTTATCATCCCTGTGTGAGGCAATATTAATGCTGCAAACAACCACTTTTTTTGTTATTGATTCATCTGTCAATACATTTTGTGTTTATTTGATTATTAATTGTTCAAATCTCAAAATATAAAATCCTCACATATATTGTTTTGTCCACAAACCAAAGAAACAATTTTTTTCTGGTCTCTTTGGTTTAGAGGGGCAAAGAAAATAGCAATATAGTTGGACATTAATTTATAATTCATTCATTGTCACAGCCCTAAACAATAAAGTCAAAAATGGCACTAGTGGAATTCAGATTCAATATACACAGCCTGCACTACTTTTATTCCTCTTATACTGGGTTTGTGAAGAATCTTTAGATTAACCGAAAGCCTGACAAAACAATATAGTCATTTCATTGTCTCTTTTTGTGCCTACCATTGGGAAATGCCAAAACACTTATGACAAGGAAGAAGGAGGTGACCAGGATGAGCCCCACCCAGAGATTACTGTCAGGGTTTCCATCATCTCTGCAGAAAGACAGACACAGAAATCTGCTCACATACTGTAGTTTACATGACAAACCAATTTATTAGTCAGCGATACATCCCCCTCCAGAGCTGTACTGATGTGACTCAGATAACTTTCTCAAAGTGTAACTGGCAATGACATTACATTAGATTTACAGGAAAAATGCTATGGTCACTTTAAGTATGACTTTATGTCCTATTTCCTAGATAATTAGATGGTCAAAAACATACCTGAAGAATTGTTTGTTTTGAAATTGAAACAAAGCATAGCATTTTTCAAAGGCTGCAATATTTGCATTTTGGAGATAATTTGTTTCAAGCTACAATATTGCATTGAAATACAAATGAGTATTTTTAATGACAGCTTATATGGTAATGCTACATCTTATTTTAACTAGGGACAGGAACCAGTATCAGTCAGATCCAGTACAATTCAAAAATCCTCTATATCGCACAGATCGTAATACATGTAAATAGAAATAAGCAAAAGCATTTCAGCGGACTCATGTTTGGGCTGTTTATTTCTTCTTTTTGGGAGAACATTATTTGTTACACAGATGTTAACTGCTTCATAGTTCATAAATGGTCTAAAATGACTAATATTGGTATTGGTAGTTGTGATGTCGATATCGTATCGGACATAGAAAAATGTGTATGTCCCATCACTGGTTTTGATTATTTAAAAGAGTAAATCTGAGGCATGACTAGTAATAAATGGTTTCCCTCAATTAATTCAACAGTATTTTAACGTATTTTACGTATATTCGGTTTGTTCTTCGTGATTTTGTCTCTTAAACAAAAATGTAATTTTCATGCAAAAACAAAAGTGTCTTCAAGCAGATGTCAAGTCAACCCGAGTGAGAAAAGCCAGGCAAGAGTCAGAGCATCACCAACAACTACTGCTAGCTGCCGGATGCTAACCAGGCTAGCACCCACCCACCCGCGGAGCTAACTGTTAGCTGTGAGCCACTTACCTAGTGAAGGCGAAGTACATGAGGCTGACCACCGTGCATGTCAGCAGCGTTATTGTGTGTGGCCTGTAGAAGAAGTCTAAGGTGATATCTTCCACCTGCTGCTCGTTTATCATGCGGAAATGCATCCTGTAGTTCACATCATCCTTGCTCAAGGTGTGGGATCCGCTGTACGCGGACGCCATTGCAGCAGCAGCAGCAGCAGGAGGAGGAGGAGGAGGAGGAGGAGGCGTTTACCAGCGGGGACTACCAGAGGCAGCAGTACCCTGCTACACTGCTTCACACACAGGAAGCAGTGTGTGTAAATTATGTAAATATCACATCCAGCTGAGCAGTGGGTGTTCTGCGCCGTCTGGTCTCCACACCAACTGTCACCCTGCGCGTGCACGCGTCCTGTTCACACATGACACAGGAAACGTTATCTCATTTATTCTGCATAGATATTCATGTATTAGACCACCATTCAAAACCACACTTGCTCTCAATAAACAGCATTAAATAGATTATATTTTTGAATTATTGTTGTTATAATAATTAATAAATAAACTAATAACATAAAAAATCTACTTACATTCCTGAACAGAAAATTGTGTTTTAATGGTTGAATGTCATGCCCAATGAGCCGGCTCACATTTGGGGATATAAATATGAATTCAGTTTGTTATTTGCCAAATAAATACCATTTTTCGTTTTTAAGATTTCTAAAATAATTATGTTTTCTGTTTGGAAAAAAAGAAAGAAATTTGTTTAGCACTGTACATCACAGTCACTTACATCACAATATGAAGAAGTCACGACGTCTGTCCAAATGTTTTTTTTGTCTTTAAAAGAACTTGAGTGAGAAGAAAAGGTTGGTGTTGTTGGAGTTTTACTTTAATTTTACTCAAGTAATGTTGCATCAAGTCAAGGTAGATATCTGCTTTAGAATTGAGACAGAAAACATACCCTTGTTTTGTTCTTTTTCTTTATAGATCAAAGTTGTGTTAGATCAAAGTCCAAGTCACCAGTTTTCCAGTTTAATTTCCAGTGGACTGTACACATAGAGCTGTAATGCAGCACAGTCCTATAGTTGCAGTCTTAATTTCTCAACCACATTTTGTGAAGGATAAAGCGTTCGAAGATGAGTGAGACTGAGTGAATTTGAATTATTTTATCACACTTTTAAGTTCTATCACAGTTATTGTTGTCCTTTGTCATCACAGTTCAAAGTTCCCCCTATAGTCCTGTAGCTTTATTCATCTCTCACATAGAGCAGAGCGGTCTTGTATAAAGTACCTTAAAGGAATACTTGATGAACTTCTACCAAAATGATTTTGGTATAAGTTAAAATCACATTTTATAATATTACTTCAGTAAAAGTAGTAAAGTATATGACATTTACTGTACTTAAATATATCAAAAGTCATTTTCTGGTATAAAATGTACTTAAAGGGGACATATTATACCCTATTTCCCCCATTAAAATAGTTCCCTGGTGTCCTAATGAACATGTCAGTGACATGCTTTGGTCAAAATACCATAAGGATGAAGCATCATAGCAGTTCAATAACCCTGCTAAACCCGCCCCTTTCAGAACGCTCGGTTTTGTGCATGGTCCCTGTACATGCAAATGAGACACAGGCAAACACACACCCACTTCTTCCAGGGGGTTTCTGATTTGTCCTCTTTACAGCGCTCACTCGCTCACCTCCTGTTCTCTCCACTCCATTCCTCTCCCCCTCCCTCCAGTAGTTCTCTGACAATGTCAGCATGGCAGCGTGTGTGGAAAACAGCGAGAGTGCCGTCACAGGATGAGACGTCCTACATAAGGATCGAGCCGAACAGTGCCAAACTGTAAATCAGTTAAAAACACTTAGGGACATCACCGCTGATTGCCACCGCTGATCGCCAGTGGCGCGCGTCGAGCTGAATAAACTGCCGTCGTATGTGACTGTATCAGACTAACATTCGTGGTGAAATGTGCATGCTGCTGTTATAAGCACAGGGAATTCAACATTGAGTGTTTTATCGCCTATGCTTACACTAAGGGGGACCACGAAAACATGACTGAGTTTAAATTAATTAAATGTAATTAATTAAATGTAATTAATAAAGAAATATTTGTTTTTGTGAAGTCTCTTTGATAGGAATAAGTGCCTTGTACTTTATTAATTTGTTAATTAATTAATTAATTGTTAATTTATTATTATCATCATCTACTTATTTTTATATTTGTCTACAGCCTTATAGATTTTATTTTTAATGAAGATATATATGTATATGTATATATATATATATCTTATATAAAATATATATATATATATATATTCTACCTCTAAAAAACACACAAAAAGTCTTTGAAAAGATACTAAACGTTTGAAATAAACATACATTTCACATGTTTTGTTAGTGTCATTTATTATATAAGGGTGCTGAATGCTGGTGGCGGGGGCCCCTGTGAATGTTTGCATCAGGCCCCCAAAGACTCTAGAATCGCCTCTGGCCATGTAAATGTGGAAGCATGTGAGGACTTGACCTTTCTCACAAATCAATAGAGACATCCTTACAATACTATTCTTGACCCATTCTCATTAAAATGTATATAGCTTTTGTGTATATTTTTATTTAATTGTATTGGTCCATATCACATGTTTGGGTCATCATTTCTTACGATAGTTCAATTCGACCACTAAAGACTTCTACAAAAGTTCATCTTTAAACTCATAAATTAACTATTTTTTCAACATTATTTGGAGTTGAATGCAAACACTGGACTTTTATGAATATGGTTCCTTGAGGTCATCCTTAACCAAAAGGTGCCTTTATTTGAATTCTTGCGTTTGTCTCCCTCCTGTGGTCACTAATGGCTCCTACATGTCACTGACGACACCATCATCAGCAGCTCACAGTAGCAGGGGTAATAAATATCTTTGATATTTTGTTTTACCAATGTGTAGTTTATTTAATTTGTAGTTGGGTGAAATACACCTATAATATACTTATATTCATTTAAAATATAAATTTGCTGCTTGGTCACTATTTTGCATTTATTATTATTATTGCACTTTTTTTTCAACAAGGAGGAATCCAAAAACATCCACTGATCTGAACTCGGACGTATGCATCACACAAAATAATATACGGTAAAGATGACATTTTTACATTTCACCTAATGAAGAAAACAGAGTTAAAATGAATCTGTATCTTTGAATTTTTAATGACATGAAAGAATCATGAGAGAACAAGCTTCTCATCAACTCATAAATACAGGCATGAAATCAAGCAAGGCAATACATTCATATTTACATATATCTATATGTATATATATATATCAATATATATATACATATCTAGAGAGCGAGAGAGAACAGCAGCGTTCAAATATCAATATAAAGTTATTACATATGTGGTGGGAAAATGTAGCTTGTTAATGTAAAAGGAAATTGTACAAAACAAAAGTAACAGGAATTACATTTAATATTCATCAACATAAATTTGGTGATATACAGAATATACTGCTGAATTATTTTTTAATAAGTAATTTTTTGTTTTGTTTAAATATGATCAGAAAGTTAAGTTCAAATATCAGGTTGGGTCTTGACTTGATCTCCAGCGAGCGTTTTGCTTCAGTCTCCCTGTTTCAGCCGTATAATGGGCTGCAGAAGAAGAACAACTATTTTGCCATAAAAATGTTTTACATGTCATATATTCTTTTAATATTAATTTATATTAATGACTTACCAAGGTGTTGAATTGTTGTCTGCACACAGCTTTACTCAGCCAGTAGATCAAAAACAGGGCTGTAATGTTTTCAACAACCAGGAGACTCATGATCAATCCAGTGACACCCTGATGCATCTATGAACAAGTGGAGAATATTATAAAAACAACAATAATAATAATAAGTAAATATGTATTTGTTTTTCTAGGGAAGAAATAGTTACACTGTAGCAGGTAGCGGCGTTTTTCTTACTTTGACATGGTTTTGTTTGTAAGTTGATAAAGAGTGAAAGTGGATCATGCTGATAGAAAATGCAGCAATTGACCAGAAGAAGCTTAAAATGTTCAGGGAGAATGACAACTTCACCTGGAAAAAGACAGAGAAGGATTTAGTTATTTATCATTAAACATGCTCTAGTATGTAATTAAGTTAAGGATAAAAAATGAACAGTTGTGAAAATCACATCACAACCTAATAAAAACTACTCCATGTCAAAAGTAAAAAAAAAAAAAAAGTAACAACAATAATAACAAATGAATAAAAATATTGTTTTAAATCATTTTTAAATTCCTTACCAGGTTCATGTGTGGAGCTGTTCCTGCAGCATAGGACAGCAAACCAGAGACCACAAACTACAATAATAATAAAAATGTTGAATTAGGACACATAACCGATGCACGACATTCCTCATATTGCAATAACTAACATCAGGAAATATAGCATGATATTTGTTTTTTTTTAGGACTAATTCGAAGTGGATTTTATTTGCATTTACCAGAGCACTCGGTAGAGTGTAGACCACAGTGTTCCAGTCAAACACAACCAGACCAATGGTACAAAGAAGCAGTCCAGTCATGGCTTGAGCTGCCTTATGATAAAAAGAGAGGGAATAAATCACCAGAAACTATCCAGCTGTTGAAACATCTGCATCCGTCTGTATTCGAAGCAACTGAACTTACTCCGAGAGGCTTTGGTTTTCCATTGCAGACAAAGACTTTGTAGGAATCTCTGAACATACAGATGAATTTCTCCGGCATCAGTTGACCTGCTCCAGCATCCTTGAGATTCCCGATGGGAATAGTGATGATCATGGATTCATTACACTCAAATGTCCTCCTCATTCTCCTGTGAACGAGATCAGTGCAGAGCAAATTTAAATAAGGTACTCAAGGTCGACTGCGCAAACTAAAACAATGCAGTACTGAAGTTTTCATCAGTGGTTATTTACCGTTCACATTTTCAATAACTTACCTTAGTTTTCTTTATGCTGGATTTAGTTCTGAAACTCTCTGCTTTGTCAAAGGCGGTTGAAAGGAAGTGACCTGGCTCTCTTGCTGACTTTCTGCCCCCCTTTCTGCCACCTAACGCCCACACCCCCTCCTGACCCACAAACACACACATGCACACACAGACATGCACAGACACACACAAACTTACTTACCTACTGTTTAAAAATGAAATAATTAAAACTGTACAAACCACAATATCTTACTTCTTCAATATATGTTGTCTTTTTTTAATACTAAAACATACAATTCCATAAAAGGCACGGCAAATGGTCACTGAGAAGCAAACACAGACACTGACAGGTGGATGAGGAAGTTCCTGTGCGAAATTACCTCATATTTCAAAGTATTTGCGGGGAAGTGAAAATGCAGAAAGAACGAGGCATTTGTCTGAGAGACTTCAAAAGACCGAAATCCATTCTGCTCAAGACAACCGTGGTAAGAATCTCAATCTAAGACTTTTTTTAAGACTTTTACACTGGAAAAAACCCCAAAACAAAACAGAATATTTAAAGAGCATCAAATACAATATATTTCAAGATATTTTTTGTGCATGTACAATTCTACAAAGCATACGAGGCTTATATGGATAAGAATAGACAGTAGTTTTCTGTTTAATTATTGATAATAGGATAAATATGTGACACATACCTATCTTATTGTAGGCTGAAATATTATTACTTTTTGTCAAACAGTTTTGTTTGACAAAAAAAAACTTGATCAAACCACACAAAAAAACTTTACTTCTTATATTTCCAGTGATGGATTGCAAACATATATACTTGTAAACATGTAAACATAATTATTTAAATCTCCAATTCCCTCCCATCGTCTAATAAAACAGAAGCATTAATTAACACTGGCTTTGCCATATTTTTGGTTGTCCTGACGCTAAGGCAAAAGTAGTACTAATTTAACTTCAAAACTTCTAGATTATATTCTTGTGGTTCATGTGGGGAAAACACTATCCATTTCAGATCGGAGGAAAACAATGGCCTGTGTTGACGTTGACATGGACATCCACGGAGGTGACGAGGAGCTGAGCAGAGCCGGCAGACAAAAGCTGCTTGCGCCCAAGATACAAGAGTACCAAGCTACAGTGCTCATCCCAGACAACAAAGGACAGCTGCACGGGCTGCTGCAGAAGCAGCCTGCTGTGTTGGGGGTAAGAGCATTCAATCGTCCCATCGGTGACAAAAATGCAAAAAAACTTTCAAATGTAATCTTATGCAACAGTCAATAAGAATAAACTATAAAACTGTGGCCTTGGCCCAGGCCAACTCCAGTCAAGGGATATCTTCTTAGGATTTCTCACCATTTTCTGCCAAGAAGAGTAATTATCATTCAGTCTCCATATTCTTTTTTGGGATAAAACAAAATACACATTATACCAATATGTCCTAAAAGTGAAACAAAAATGCACAATTTTGAAATTGTATCTATACACATACGACTGAAACTGCACATCTTCACATATAACAGAGAAATTTAATGAATGTTTTCATCGTCTCACATCATACTCTCCAAAAGTCTCCATATTGGAAGAACGTTTAAACAAACAAAAGTTCATCACGCTGATGAACTGTTTCCTGTTTCTTTGGAATACATAGAAAGCATTTTAAGAGTCAAGAAAGCAGGTCAGATTCAATAGGGGCATGTGATGGTGTTAAATGTGTTGCTTCACATTTTTGTTATTCTTCTAGCTATTCTTCTTAGGACACTGCATTGACTTCCATTCACTAGGACAGCCTAAACACAGCGTCATGGCCAAGTTTAACCATTAACCACAACCCTAATCAAACCACACTTTAAATCACATTACATTACATTATATTACCTGTCATTTAGCAAATGCTTTTATCCAAAGCGACTTACAATAAAAATCTTAGTCCTACACTTAACCAGTCCCTGAAAAATGAGTTCTGCCTCATTAGGACCTGGTGTTGGATCGATGAGCACTGACAAGGTCAGTGTTTATGCCAGAAAATGTCCTAACTAGGTAACAAAGACTAAGTCCTCACACACACACACATAAATGTGCATGTACAAATCCTCTCGTCTGTCCCTGTGTAAGTCTCTGCAGGTGGCAAGTGGTCTCTTCAGCGTTGGAGTGGGGATTGTCTTCGCTGTGTCCCAGAATATAAACGTGTCCCTCTTCACTTTGTTCAGAGTTGCCCAACTCACCGGAACGCTCGTACGTCTCTGCACTCGGATTCATTTATTTATTGATTGATTGATTTTGAATGAAGCCTTTTACTTTGTCAGATGTAATGTTGGTGAGGTTTTTACACCTGTCATCTCTCCACAGTTCATCTTTGCCGGAGTTGTGTCCAACCTGCTGTTCAAATATCCAGCATTATTATCCGTAAGTGTAGGATGACAACACGTCACAGCTAATGAGGATGGATTATTTAATGACATATCACTGAATGACTTTTGTCCCAGCTGTCCCTGAAGGTGAACTGTGGCTGCATTATTGTAGCCGTGTTGGCTGCCTGTCTGATAGGCGTTGACTTGGCTGGATGGAATATAGAAAATCAATATTTTTTGAAGGTAAGTGTGACACTCCTCTGTGAACGACTGATGTGTTTTTGATGAAGTTACATCTCCTAATGAGGAACTAATGTTCTGTTTCTCACAGATGGAGCTACTGGCACTTTGTGTGATGGGGCTTGAGGTTTTTCTCTCGGCAATCCTCTGCTTCTGGTTCTCTAAAGAGAAACGTGCAAAATCGCCAGTCACCGACCACAGCAGAACTAAATGAACTGTTGTATTTTTTTTTTTATTGGTACATTTCGTGTAGCTTCTTAACAGACCGGATTGTGGTCTGTGTCTGATGTTTGACTGAGACCGAGAGTATAAGGCTTGTGGTAAATGAATGTCAGCTTGTGTCCTGTGAAGGAAAACCCTCTCTTTACCCTCCTCAACCCCTGCATCGTCTGTCTAACGGCAGTAGTGGGTCTCAGTTTGCAGTGTGTTCTCTTTTTTTCTCGTCTGCGTGCGAGTGCATGTGGTTTTACACTCGTGCTTTCTTCTCAGTGGAAATACCTATTTTTTTTTGGCTGATCTCACTTTAGCTCGTGAATTAGAGCTTCTTTTTTCCTGTTGACTGCAGCAAAGACATCAATACTGCAGTGTGTGGTTGAAACATTTTTAATCATCTGTACAAACTTGTCACAGAACTGGCAACGAAAGAAACATGACAGTTTAACACTGCATCTGCCTGCTGTCTGTTGTTTTTGTTTGCTTTGTAGAATACATAATAATAAAAAAAACAACTCATCTACAATATAAACACTGATTCATACCTAGGTCATTAAAAACAAATGTACAGACCACTGACGTACCATCATGACAGTGTATATTGTGTGTCCGTTTCCAATTTGAAATATGAAATGTAATAAAAAAACAAAACAGCTGAACTTCGTCCACTGAGGTTTTTAGTGCCGCGAAAGCTGGACGCTGGATACACAAACTGCTGAGGCATCAAGTAGCATTCAGTCAGAGGACTTCACAGCTGCGGAGAAAGAGAAGTAACACGGTATTAAGATCTTAGAAAAGCAAGAACAACAACATGTGACACTCAGGACATTTTAATTGAATCGCCATGCAACATTAAGAAAACAAAAGGCCATTTTCAAAAATATTTTTTTGAAAGCATTTAAAAAGGCATAAGACAAGCTTTACTTTGAAGTTTATGGATATTGTCAAACCTATAATGACAGTGTTAGAGTTAGGGGTGACCCTACATTCCTAAAATCTTTAGTGGTGACTGGTCATCACATTTGTTTATAAAACCATGTTCAGTTTCTGGTTTTATTGCCTTAAACTACATTTTTTTTTAAATCTAGAAGAAAATAAAGAAGAAAATAAAATGCTAAACTACTACACTATACTATATATCATTCTATATTAAATACATGGAGTCAATAATGTTGATACAGATCACAATGTGTTGCACACGTGCAAATTTACTGCAATTCCAAGACAGCTTGTGCTATCAGAAAAAATCCAACGGTTATCAGTGTCTTTGTCACCAGAGAGGAGAGAGTGGCAAGAACACTTGTACACAGTTTCTATTTTTGAGAGACAAAGAAACATTGAGTGGCTACAAAAATGTTATTGTAAATATGTTTTGTACAGTTCAAATTTCAAATGTAACTTTTTCTAAATAAACCTTCTTGTTTTTCTGCATTTTAAATTGTTAAAACAATATTTAAACATGCAGTAAATTGTAAATAACTGCATTTTCTGGTCCTTTTATGGTTAAAAGTCTTGACATTTAGGTGTTAAAGGGTTAAAGATTTTACACACTAAAATGCTCACTTTATTTATTCCACTTCCTAGGTAGTCTCATTTTATAGGTTGGACATTTAATATTAAATATAATTGTGAAAAAATGTATGTGTTTGTCCTTAGAAACAATAGAGAATTAAGAGTTAAGTGAGAGCATGAGAAAAATGAAGTCAAAAACAATAAGAGGACATCTGTCAAATACGGTATTCGGGAGGGGGGGGGAGGTCTCAACCCTAAACCATAAAGGCCACAAGACAGCATACTAGAACATGCATATGTGTGTGTGTGTGTGTAAACATGCATAAAGCATGCAATTCTTCACAACTCAAACTGAACCTGACAAAAGAGAGGAGAAGAAAACCAGCACAACAAACCAGCAGGTAGTACGGACACCAAAGCACAGTTCACACAGATCAGTATTCGGAGGAAACAAAGGAACACGACAGAATATATATATATATATATATATATATATATATACATACATATACACATATATATATATATATATATATATATATATATATATATATATATATATATATGTATGTATGTTCACTCTGGTGACACCATTACTTACTGAGCTAAACCCCCCACTTCTGTGTCAGACCACAGTAGAAAGGCCTACTGCTACATGAGAGATCTTCCTCTGTCAAAAACAGAACAGCAGAAAGGTTGTGAGTGAAACAAAGCTGCAACTTTATTTTCTGTCACTTCCCTTTCAGTTGTAAGAGTCTTAAATTAAACCCAATCACTGAAATAACCAGTTCCCCCTACGATGAGGATCACAACTGTCATACGTGTAAGAGTGTATAACAGGATTCCTTACATTATTGGATGGGTTTCTTACTTATTCTACAGACACACTAGTCTTTTCTTTTTGTTTAAGAAACATACTTGTGCTTTCTGTGCACCTGTTGTCCACTCGAGCCCAGCATTTTTAGAACTGAAAATGAGCCACAGACTGAGCAGGAAAAAACGAGCTGCTGGACGTCCTCAGTTGTCCGTTGTTGTGGCACCGGTACGTCATCACGCTAAGTATCTCTATTAGGGGCGGCGATAGCTCAGTGGTAGAGCATGTCATCTTTCAACTCGAAGGTTGTGGGTTCTATTCTTGGCTCTGTCTCAGATGCCTTTGACCTTTGAGTGGTCATCAAGACTAGAAAGACCATTAACCTCGCCGACATGGCCATCAGGCACAGTAAAGGTACTGTTCTCAAGCCTGACCCAAGGCTTACCGCTTGCCTAATTACGCTTTAATGTGGAAACTTACTACGAGTGACATCCTTTCTTCATGAAAGTTGAGAAAGGGAGGGACAACAGGTGTCCCTAACTCTGGACACACTGGACCTTTAAGAAAACTAGTAATCAAACACTCACTGCTGTGATGAACTTGGTGCCTTGTGGCTGGAGGTCTTCGTCTTTCTGGAATATCGAAGGAGACGTACTGGAAGAGGGAGGTGTGGAGGAGCGCAGAAACGAGGAGGGCTCATTGTTGTTGTAGGAGTCCATGACCATGTTAGGGTGCACAGGTATGGGGAGTGTACTGAGCCCTGCTACACTCTCACTGGACGTGCAGCGGGAGGACGTCTCTGAGCTCTCAATGACTGTGGCACGGCGGAGAAAAAAAACACACAGACATATTATGACACAGTTTTTACATTTTTCTCACAGCTCTGAGGCATGGAATAAAAAATGTGCAGACTGGACTCAGGTGACTCCTAGTGGTGACAGCAGGAAAGACAGTGACAGACAAATCCTCATCATTGCTTCACATACAGGCTTGAAGGGTAATTACACAGATATTTGAATACCTTGCTCTATTATGTTTCTTTATAATTTTGTACAAAATCCCATTTCTGTCACGTTTTACAGAAAAGTGCAAGGCCATTTTAGTAGAATTAGTATTTCCTTCATGCATCTTCTTCATATTGCCTCGTGAAGCATTTTGTAATAGAGATTAATGCTGACTTAAGTGGAGCAGAAATGTCTTCTTTAATATCTTTATTTTATTTTATATGAAGTGAAGGCCTGAGATAAGAGAAACACCACTAACTTTTGTTGGTGGTATTTCACACAAAAGATAAACAGATTCAACATCTATCTGACAAATATCTAACTGAAAATGGACACTCACTCATAGAAGGTTGGCTCCCAGTGTCCTGCTCCAGCTCGTCCTCCTCTATACAGTCGTAGGGCCACTGGGCAAAGGAGGGAACACCGGGGTATGGATGCGAGTGCGGATGTGAGGGGGACGAGCACAGGTGGAGATTGAGCGAGCCCAGCAGGGAGGACGACGACTGGCTGCTGGAGGAGGAGGTGCTGCTGTTAGAGATGGTGGAGTGTGGTCTCTTGAATGAAGAGCAGTGCTCAAATGAGGACACGGCGATGGAGGCTCTCGTCCTGGACTCTGTAGCAGAGACAAGCACAGTGAGCTGTGAGAGAGTGGGACACGTACGTATCAACATTCCCGCGGTTTTAAATCATGATAGCGGAGGTGAAACTTCTCTGGTTAAACCCGTGCAAAATATCTTACTGAGTGTAATGATATTTAAAACTTAAGTATGGCTGAGATTACATCCTCTGTGTTTACTTAACAAAATCCCCAAAATATGACTTACACCTCATTGTCAAGTCATTGAGGTTTCAGCAAAGAAAAGACATAAACACCTCACTAATTCATGCTTAGTCTTAGATAGAGGGAAACAAACTGGAGAGAGGTGGAGAGTCCACACGTCGTTATCATCAGACATGAAATATGTGTGTGTGTGTGTGTACAAGAACATCTCACCTGACCCTTTCATTATATAGTCAATGGATCTGTCGCTGATAGCTGCATCACTTGGCTTGATGTCCATGAAAGGTTTGCTTCCAATCCCCATAGAAACCATTTCCTGCATGCGCAACTCTGGAGTCAAACAAATAATATTATATAGAATGAAACAAAGGTAACATTAAAAAGGCTTAGTATTATGTAAGAAATGTATAAAAGTTATATAAAATGTTTATATAACTGATATAAACAACATTCACACCTACAGTCAATTCACCACAATTTACTTTGTTGGACTTTGATAGGAAACCACAGTAACCAGGATTCAAATCTGTGACCTTCCTGCTAAAAAAGTGCTAGCCACTACCCTGACGTGTTTCTCTCTTTTTTGGAAATGACCTGGCAACCCACTAGAACTGGAGCAGGGGGGGAAGTTTGGATTGCAGTACCCATTTTTAACTCTAATGGCCACACATGTCGCCCGTTTAAAAAGTGCACAATGTAAAATGGGAACACACCTCTGTTTCTGAGTGCCTGCCTCCACAGGATCTTTCCAATGATGGCGGTCCACACGGCCTTGACCTCTGCCGAGCTGGCTTGAAGTATGAACGTGTCCTGTGACTTCCTCCGACGGAACCAGATCTCAAAGCGCAGGCCGCTGTCGCCAACATTTTCAGTCATGCCTATCTCTGCTGTCTGAACGGAAAAGAATAAAAACAGCACAACACATTAGATTTACTGTCATTAGACAAAAAGATGATGGAGAAAAAAAAAAAAAGCCATGTTCTTACTTTGAAGGACTGTTTGTAGATGTAAAAGTCATATCCTCCCTCGATCTTCTTGGTCTTGCTGAAAAGGATGAGGTCTTCAAACAAGAAGACGTGGCGGAGGTATTTCCTCCGTCCACACCAGACTATGAACTCATCCTGGCAGCGGAGTTGACCCTGCTCTTTTAGGTTCACCTGGAGAGGAAGCGTGACCGTTCACATGCGTGACAGAGAACAATACAACCCTCCTGACGGGGGTTCTGACCTCACCCTACTGTATAAATAACAAGATGACCTCAAACTCCAAAAGAGATTCAATGACCTGTGCCTTGTTTAAGTGGTGCGCGGCTTTTATGCTGACATCAAAAACAGTCATTATAATGGCACATGTCTCATGTGTTACTACTTACATCACAGCCCCGAATGGCATCCATAGCCAGCAGGTCGTTGCCGTGGCGAAGCTGGAACTTGACTAACTCCTCTGCAGTGCGCAGGTCCCTCAACTCCTGCTCCTGAGACTGGCTGCACTCTTTTATCAGGTCTTTCAGCAACAGGGCATATTTACTCATCCTCTGGATGGGCTTCAGCAAGTAGGACGCCAGGTCCATCTTGTCCCCCAGCTCCATCTGCTTATTCTGAGGAAAGACACACGTAGTAACGATTAATACGGTGATGTTGTTTGCGTCTTCTTTTTTTATTTTACAAACTAAAACACTTGATAATGCAAAGGTCAAAATCAATTGTGCAACTGCAGTTTGTGGAAATCTTTAAAAATGCAATAGCTGTTATGATTTTTATTCAACCGAAACACAAAGTATGCCTTAAACTTAATTATTGAATAAATGTGAGCAATATAGTTTTGTTTTGACATCTCCAGAAACACTCAAGATTCCAGACGCACCTTAAAGAATTCATTCCCATGGCTGCTGAGCAGAGCGTCAGACTGGGGCTTATTCTTGCTGTACAGAGCATACATTCCAAACTGATCCTCCTGCACACAAGATTAACAAGTTACAACACTGACTAAAGTAACAACAAAAAAAAAAAAGGCACGCTGACTGAGAATGATTCAGCTCGTACGAGTTGTGCTGTATGATGCTGACTTAAATGCGTGGATGTACACACTGTAATGGAACATGGAGAGAGTGAAACTACGTCACTACGCTGGAAACATTCTATTTACTTGTTTTAAACAAAACACATCATTACAGCGATGGTGACATGATGGAGTGCGGCTTTTAAATTGTCAGTGTGTCGTTGCCTCGGGGCAGATCCGCACTGCGTGGACTCACGTGTCTGAGAAAACAGCTACTGATAGACAGCGGGGAGTGAGCGCACGACTCCAGCTCTTTCAGGATATACTGAGTGTGGAAGTCCCACAGTTTCTCCACGTTCCCGAAGATGATGCTGCGCTTCCCCCGCAGGTCCTGGGGCAGATCCAGACGCTCCATCTCAGGGAAGTAGTGCTCGATGATGTAGCTGAGTGAGCGCACATACTCCCTCTCTGTGGAGATCATCTCATCCATGATGTGCTGCACTTTACTGGTGAATATCAGGACACAACAAGACACGTGCTGTTTACTCATTACACCGGCAAAAAAAGAAGCTAATCCAGACAAACCTAATAATGACTGTCTGATTTTCTCATCTTTATTTAATCCTCAACATGAGGGTCGAGAAGAGCTGGAGCCAATCCCAGCGGACATAGAGCGAAAAGTCGGGATAAACCCTGGACAGATCCCCAGTCCATCGCAGGGCCACATAGAGACAAACAACCATTCACTCACACACCTATGGTCAATTAACCTAATCTGCATATTTCCACAGTCATCCACACAGAAAGGCCCTAGGTTGAACTTGGATTTAAACCGATGACCTTCTTGCTGTGAGGCACCTTTTTAAACATCCATCCATCTTCTACCACTTTATTCTCCCCCTACATATTAGTTTTAAATAATGTTAATGAAAGTAACAGTCAGAGTAGTTAGAGCACTAATCTATATTAAGACTAAATTATGCTTAATTCAATAACTATGCGAACATAGTCCTGTGTCATTAGTATTTGGTGTAGACTAATTAATAAAAACAATACCAGAGACAAACAGCTTCGCCAACATCATAAAACTGACAGTTTATACAATAACTAAGCAGGACTATGACTTTGCTTAAGGTCAACTGTGATTGTGTTAGGACCAGGCCTAGGGGAAAACCTGATCGCAACATGAATACGGAGCCTCCCTCTTCCCAACACCCAAGAAACCACCAGCAACAAACTAAACAAACCATTTTAAAGGTTTATTTAAAAACAAGCACAAAAATGTCTGACGGCAGTCTGGCTGTGAGTGGTTCAAGGAAGTCCTTTGCAGCTGGGATGATCAGGCCTCTTATACTGGAACCTCCTGTGCAGGATCTTTAAATGGCCTAGTACTTTCCTTTATTCTAGACACAACACAGTGGTTCTCTTCCTCACCTGCTCTGTTTCTTTCCGTCTCCATCGCTGCGTCTGTTATGAACCCTGGACGGTGTGGACATGCTGCGGCTCCGTCCTAACGCTGGGCTCATCACATCCGGCCTCTGCAGCTTCTTCTCTGCAGACACATTGTTTGCCACCTCCAAACCCTTGATGTAGACGCCCGTATATCCGTGAATGTGGCTGACATCCGAGTGCCCGCTGTCCCGCGGCGTCAGCTCGTAGCTCATGGTCTTCTTCATGATCTTCTTCATCGGCTGCTTGCGGAGGCGGGCGGCCCCGGAGTAGACGGGCTCCGAGTGACAGGATATGGTCGAGTCGATGGTGCAGTCGCTGTCCGTGTCGTCGAACATGGACGGGCTCCGCCTCAGTTTGCTGTCAGAGTCTGGAGGGAACGCGAAGTGCGTGGAGGAGGAGATTGAACTGGAGGGGCTTTTGGAGAAAGGCCCAGCAGAATGAGGCCTGTTATCCTCAAAAGACAAGGGCGTCATCGGCCCCGGTAAAACCACACAACTATTACCGCTATGTTGTTCTGCTGTGCCGATCTGACTCTCGGCAGTTTTTAAGGAAGCCATCATCTCTACAGCTGTGGAGGTCAGTGCTGGTGTCATGGCTTGGGCCAAAGTCTCCTCTAGTTGCTGTTTGGTTTGCTGACACTGGTGCCACACAGTGTTCCACTGCTCCAGCTGCTGAGGACTCTCCAGTGACAGCACCATGTCATTGAGGGTGCTGAAGTTGTCCATGGAGAACTTGGATGCCTCACTGCAGTAATCCTGCAGCACCTGCACCACAGACGGCGAAACACCTGAGCTGTCCAAGTTGAGGTGATGAAAATAATCCTGACAATGTTCCATCCACTGGTTTGCCTATGGATGTGAAAATATGATATAAGAGATACAGACAGGTGGAACGTTTAGGTCTACAATCTTAAAGGTTTGAGATTTTATAAGAATATGCAGTGTCTTAAATTGGAAATGTACAGTAAATCTGACATTTTTAATACTTACTGAGTCATAGAATTCATAAAGGTTGTTCAGGATGTCAAGGTGGGCCTTCCTCTGCTCGACTCTGCTTAAAATGGAGCCCAGATGCTGCTTAAACTCAAAGAGAGCAGAGCCTGGAAGAGACTCTGGAGACTCTTTCACAAGCCGCAGGCCATGTCTCTGTTGGCGCTGTGAGGAAAAGATGAATTTAGTGTTAACCACTGTCTGAAAATTACACATAGGGACTAATCCGCACCAGCATAGGTTTTAAAAAATGTTGAGGAACTGTGCTGTGGTAATACCTACCACAGATTCCTCCAGAAAGTTTTCCAAGCTCTCTCTCATCTCCTTGATTTTGGTCACAGACAGATTTAGAGAGTCAATAGGTGCGAGCTGCTTCTCCCCCTCTACGCTGAACCACAGTTTGATCTAGGTGGTGGAGAGGGGATTTTTTTTTTGGATAAATTTGCTATTCAACTTTTCATAGAGTGCAAAGAAAGTCTTCACAGATGACGACATGTGTGGAGAAGTGAAGTTTGAGTTCACCTGTTGCGTTTGCTCCTCAAACTTGCGCACCTCCAGCAGGCTCTCCAACTGTTTCTGAGACTTGTTGGAGAGGATCACAAGCTCGTGAACCTCTTCATCTACTTGGTTGTACAGCGCATTTAACCTGTCTATCGTGTCCCTGAAAGAAGAAAACGGCACAAATGGTCAAACAAGCACGTCCCCTCTCGTTAACCCTCCATCGAAAGTTCACGCACTTTCCCCTCAGTACCTGTAGATTTCATTCTCACAGGCCTCTTCCTTCCTGATGCGGGCTAACACAGTTCCTCCCTCTAGGCGCAGTCTGTTCAGACGGTTGTCATCCAGCACACGCTTCATAAGATGCCTCTGCTGTTCCATCGCCTCAGACACCTCCTGAATAACACATGCATAACGGTAGTTATACATTATACACACACAAATGTATATGTGTATAACCAGACATTTGTGTTTTGTAGTCATTTTAGTCATATTTCTTCTGTGCTCTCATACATGGTCAGTACAGCTGATACTGATTCAGGTTCTGTATTATAAATAATTGTTTTTATTATTTCATATTAAGAACAACATCTTTCCAAGGTTACTTCTCTCTATTGAACAAAGGTCACAAAGGTGAACCATGAAACTCAAGACTACTGTGTGTAGACACATAAATCTGAAGGCCAGACAGCCCACGGCGACTGGGTTCTGACCTTTGACGTCTTCATGTTGCCACGTTTGCTCAGTGTGCTGATGGACTCCTGAAGGGAGGCGATGGCCCCACTGCAACTGCTGGCAAACGGTTCGATTTTCTGAGAGAAAGAGAGACGCAGAAAACGAGAAGGAGGCTAATTAGAAGTTTCCTAAAAAAAAAAAAATCAAAAAAGAATCTGAAAAAATGTGCATGTTATTATAAGGAAAGGTTTTTGGAAAAATGACCACAATCTGAAATGATGTTGCTGAGTCAAGGAAAGTGATCAGGTTTCAACTGTCCTTCAACTGTGTAGTATTGTTTTTCTGTTGGTCACAAACACCTTTTAGTAAAGTGAAAAAAATGCTCTTAAGAAAGTTTACAAATACAGTGTGTTAATGCTGGCCTCAGTCCAGCCCCCATGTGCCACGCCCACCTGTCTGAAGTGGATCCAGTGGTTGTGGTCGTAGTGGAACGTTCCCTCCAAATCCCGTGTGAGCTGGGTTTGGTCGATGTGTTTCAGCAGGGCCTTCAGAGATGACAGCGTCTCAGTCTGTGGCAAGAAAAAAACAAAACAAAAAAAAGAAACACATACGCACGCACACAAAGTCAGTGTTTTCTCTTGTGCGTAATCACAGCCACAGTAACTTACACTGTCTAAACTCCAGTTCCAGCTCCACTCCAATCTTTGCCATTATTATCATCATTTTTTTGACTTATTTTCTACGATGACCCAATTTCCCTTCGGGGGTAAATAAAGTTATCCATTCATCCATCTATCTATCCATCTATCTATATTAGTTGGCAGAAGGCTTTCGGCTTGTTTGACTCTCTTCTCTCACTACACAGTCAATTGTATATTAAGAGAGTTTTTCCTAAGGAAAAATCCCAATATACTGCCTTGTTTATAGTATAGCATCACCCCAGTATCAGGATATGTATTATACCGTCAGATTCCTGCCAATACATAGTTCTAATAGTGATGAAATCAGATGGATTCATCATATCTGAGTCTTATCAAAAACACAAAAACATCACTTCTGTCGTTACCTGCACGTCGATGTCTCGCTCAGGCTTCACTGCAGCCTCTTTGTCCCCCAGGAAGAGAACTGAGTAAAGTGCATTTGGTACTAAAGCCTGAAAAAAATAGGGCACACATGCCATTTTAAAATAGCATCTTTAAATGGGAAAAAAAAAAATTACAAGATGTGTGTTTGCACTGCGGAGAATAGGCTCTTAAAGTGACGTCTAATGTACATGTTGTGGTTTACGGAATGATCCGTCTTACATCAGAGAGCAACTTATCATCTCAATGTGATGACATGTCTCTGGTGAGTTGGCTGTAGCCGACCAGCTCCCACTATGTGGTTAACAACAGACAAGTAAGCACAGGCTTCTCCACCAGAGCCCCGAGGCTAGTCTTTTTCACAGAAATGTCTTGATACGCATTCACCTCAAATTTAAGGCGTGTCCTTTTAAGAAGGAATAAAAAAAAAAAACATGTCTGAAACTGAGAGGCAGAAAAAAAGTAAATGTGTGAAGAGTGTTTTAGTGTAGTTTTTAAAAAAAATACATATAGGGAGAGACAGAGTGAGATGCATGACATGATTTAGGGCTGAATACTCTTTGGGCGTGTTGGAGGGTAATTACACATTTTCCACTGTGGGCTCACCTGCAGTTCAGCCAGAGATGACAACAGAGCTGAAACAGGCTGCTGCCTCCTGCTGTCTATTACAACAGTCAGACCTTGATCCTGCCGTTCTTTCCTGAAACCAGAGCTTTCAAAATGAGTGTAAAGTCTTTGTCAAACAGCTGACTGCAGTCTCTGTTGTGTTTTTAAATCCAGAACACGAGAGCATTTCAGATTTGGATAACAGAGTTGGTGATTATATGTATTTTTAGTGATAAAATGTACTATGTATACATGAAAACAAATCGAGATGTGCCTTTACAAAAAAGACCCTTAACATGTCTTTCATGCACATGTATAAGCATGGGCATTAAATAAATGATTTATAACAGTTACATGTAACTGTTTATTTGTGTATGTGTCATAATTGTATTAAAAGTGCATTCATAGGTGAAGCTGTCATATAAAATGGATAATGACTGAGTAAAACGCCATTATAATTAGACAAAAAATCTACACTAGTCATCAGTTGTCTGCAATTACAAATGTGAGCTAATTAAAGTCCTGTGTTGATTCCGTGTTCTCCATTTCTTGCCATATAAATAAAATTGCTTGTATTGATTATATTGTACGATCAATATAATGTGCTTATAAACAAACTGCAGAAGCATTTCTAAATGAACGAATGAGCTCAAAGCTTTTCTATGTTAAAAAAAAGTCAAATGTATTCACACATTCTGGATGAGACGCTGGCTGTGTGGTGAAGTGTCGTAAGACAAAACAAAATAAAACCTGCGTATGTGCCACTTACCGCAGTGTGGAGTAGTAGTAGCCCAGTAAGCAGGTGAGCTCACTGACCGTGCAACTCTCACCTGGCCACACCTGAGATCTGGTGCACACCTGCAGTACTGCCCTCCCACTGCGGTCTCTGTTTCCTGGAAGAGAGCAGGCCGGGGTGAACACATAACATGCACAGATGTCATGACAATTTTGCCATCTAATGGAGATAGGTAATTGTTGGAAGCTTGGGGGAAAACAGTACCTGAAAAAAGCTCGCTTAATTAAAGATGACAGTTTCTGACTTCAGTCTTTTCCACCGACCAAACACTCACATGAACTGACATCAGCCAACAGTGCAAAAGACATATTGACCACGTGGTTTATCATGATTAAAAATAACTGGGTGGATGGGAAAGTAGTAGTCATGTCTTTATCTAGTTCCTCCTCCATCTGAGAACATTTACGTCATTAAGTGTCCAGTTGTTTTTTTTTTTAAATCTGTAATTATGATCATTCTACAGAATAAGAGTCTGTCCACTGCTCTAAAATCTAAATTGTTCCATCACATCCGTTCAAAGATCATAGTTCCACCTTTACAGAGCCAACATGAATCACTCTTTCACAACAACAACAACAACAACATACTAAGACTGGCTAACAACATTGCAAAATACACAGTGAAAGGATCCCTCTCTGTGCTGTAACTGTTCCGCATTGTGTGGTCAATTGTTGTATTTCAACTGCTTTGTGCGACATTGCAGTACAAATGTCTAACAATATTAACCTTATCTATATCTTACCTGGCAATATCACAGCACCCGACGTGAGCAGCTCTTGATTGACCTCTGACACCAGTTTGGGAAAGGCTGGGCTAAGGTCACATGAGGAACTCGATATTGAAGCCAGCCTGACAGCGTTCCCATTGGCAGCTTTCGGACTATGTGACTCTTCTCCAGCAGACCACACCTGAGGATGCCCTGTGGAGGAAAACACAAATAGCGAGCGTGATTACAGAGAAAGCACAATCAATCAAAACGTGATTGTTTCCTTTCACCTCTGTGCTTTCTTACCTCACCATAATGACCTCATGAAACATGTGTTTACTAGCGGTAAAAGGTAAAGGAGTGCTCTTGCAGTGAGTCGACACTGACTCATCACGGCGACCAGGTGTTTAGTCACCCTGAGTCATGGCTAACTTTGCTGTTATTAGACTCTCATATCTTCACCTCCTCTGCCTTCAGTCCCTTTATAGTACATAGCCCAAAGCTCTGTTTACAGGAAACCTGCTCGTGACATTCCCAAGTGGTTTCACAGTTGGTTTGTTTTTTAGACTCGATCCTGTCCCTGAGGCAGTGAAACGGCCTGAAAATGTGTGTATACTCCAGTGGACAATGAAGTGCCAACAACATGGGTAAGATGGTTTAATAAAGTAAGTGACGTATAGAGCGGCACAGAGTTTCTGTTTACTATGATGCTGTGTCGCTTTTCTCTGTCACTCATGATGATAAAGCAAATATTATTGGGTTTTGGACGATTGATCAGACAAATAAAGATAATAAATAGTAAATGGTGTGTATTTATATAGTGCTTGTCTAGTCTTGATGACTATGTGCAGCACATTCATTCACACAGCTTTCATACCCATGGCACAGCCATAAGGACCAACTTGGGGTTAAGTGTCTTGCCCAAGGATACATCGGGACGTAGAGTAGCAGACTGGAATCAAACCAAACCCCGACCTTTCAGTTTAAAGAGGACTCGCTGTGCCACTGAGGACATCAGTCAGTAAATTTAATTTATATTAACGGCACGATAAACTCTTGCTCGACCATGTGACGGTCACCTGTTGAGTGTTGTCCTTCTAAACAGTTTGCGGCCTCTTGTGTTGTCCTGCTCTGTCCTGTGACAGTAAACCCTGCCAGCTCAGCCTCCATTGTCTTCAAACAGTCCACAGTGCATTTCCTGTGAAACTGTGTAGCCTGGCTTGTGTTTGCCGCACATTTCCTAAATTGCTTTGTTTTGAGAGGAAGCGGCAAAAGTAGAGTAAAGCCTCCTGAGTATTGTCCTGTGTGAAAGTCAGGACTCTGCTGGATGTGTTTAAAAATGCCCTCAAAGGGGTTAAACCTTTACTTTACAACTTTAATGGTCACATAAATAATAATTATGTAATGCGTGCTTTCTATACCGTGAGTATTTTGGCATATCACAAGTAATACAACCCTCGTGAAGGATATTCATCAGAGCAGTGTGAGTGAGTACAAGTTATGTCTCGTGTTTCTGGAGTGAATGGACTCTCCAAAGACACAGGCGCAGTTTGAAAGGCCTTTTTTTTCTGTCAATCCCCAGTGGCTGATTGGTTCAACAAAGGAAACTTTTGTAAATGAGGCGTCCCATCTGGGATCAGCGCAGCCCCCCAGCTCCAACAACACTGTAGGGTCATCTCAATGTGGAATGCCAGGGTCCCTGTGGTTAGTTTACTGGGTTTACAGGATTCTTTGTGTCTATTGAAATGTTGTTGCGGGAAACCTGCTTTGCAATCGTTGAAATACAATCCCCTGTGAGGTAATAGGGGGTAATAGTGATGTGGTTTAATTTCTGTAGTATTCTCTAGTACATTCAAATCCGTTTATATATTGTGTATAACCTGGTCACACAGCTCATGTCTGGGAGACTATGATGTGACACTCCTGGTCGACAGTAAATACGATGACATTTCAATTCCTGAGAGAAGCCGTGTTTTCTAAAAACAGCCCGATTCCCTCTGTGACATCCTCATGTTGTTGATGTCCTGAACCGCCCGTCATGGACCCACACAAAACACAACAGACCGACAGCAGAAAAGAAAACACACAGAAGTGACTAAAGGTTTTGTTTCCAGGGTTGGGACGATCCAAAAACACACACACACACACACAGCGTGGGCTTTTAAATTGCATTGACACAGTGTTAATGCTTCAACTTCAGATTGAGCCATGAACACATGAACTGTTGCAATCAGTCCTGCTGCAAGGTATGAACACACACCGTGGTAAGAAACCACAGTGATCCAGTTGTTAAAGAGTGAAACCTGGTTTTCACACCCTCGGGCTGTACTATTTGATAAGTGATAGATGATGAGCTGTGGACTGATGATTCACCCACTCACTGCTGCAGGAAGCCAAACATGTCAGCTTGTAAGACTCTGTAAAGGAACATACGACTACAACAAAATCATTTCTTTTCTGTGATTCTATATACGTCATGGTTTCCAAGTATCTATCAAAATTTCAAAATATTCATTTAGTTTTAACCATTAAAGTCCCATTTCTGCCACTAGGGGTCTCTGAATCCAAACAGTGGCCTAGATTGATGAAGCCATGAGTCTGCACAGAATCATGGGCATCGTTGTCTGAGGAGAGCTTTGGTGGCAGAACATGCAGGAGACGCCAACTTCCATTAAGTGACAAATAAAATTCACAAACAAAAGACAACACACTTTCCACTAGTCCAGAGTTTCTTACGTTTCTTACTCAGTCTGACAAAGTTATAGCTTTCATTTATGGTAGTAAATAAATATAATTGCACATTTGCTAGGAGCTTTAAGATAGACGTGAAGGGAACAGGACGTCATGCAGTTAATGCGTGCGTGTGTGTACGTTGTTCAGTAAAGACTCTGTGGTCGTTTCACAATCGCGTGGCCAAGTGGACGGGAATTGGGCTTGTAACCAGAGGGTCACCGGTTCAAATCTCAGGACAGGTCAACGGCTGGGGTGCCAGCAAGGTACCCAAGCTCCGTTTCCCCCGGACACAGATAAAATGCTGCCCACTGCTCCTGCACCAGGTTTATGTGGGTTAAATACAGAATTTCAAATTAAATCTAATACACTTCAGTAATTGGTGTGTGTGTGTGTGTGCAAATAAAACTAATTCAAATTCTAAAAAGCAGTTCGTTTGTGGCCTGAAATGAGCTTCCCCTGTTCCAAAGACCAGCAACCGTCACTGGTGTTGGCTATATATATAACAGTCTTGAGCTTTTTAGATATTTTAATGTAGTATTTGACACACTACATCTTTATTACCCTGTGTTATTAGTTGTACTGATATAATAAATCTTTCAAAACAGGTCAGTTTTAAATATTTATGCTCATAGTATATAATCAACTATATTCTCAGACAGCCGGGCGTTGTAGGTTTGAGTATTAAATGTAGAGTTTAACTGAAAATAAGCTACACTGCCCACACATGGTCACTGTGGTGAAGGAAGGTGTCTGCCAGTATTTATGATGTTTACATCAGGGAGAGAGATTACACACCTGGCTCCTCTTTGCTGCTTCTTCTCTCAGAACCAGGAAAAGCTGCTTCCACATCCAGCTTCCCAAAGCGAAGAGCATAGCCGTTGATCAGTTTTTTGGGCGATGTGTTTGCCGAGCCTCCGGAGGAGGATCGTTCGCGGTGCCCTTTGACATGGCCTGCCTTGTTAGCCCTCTCCAGTGACTTTGAGCGTCGCTCTGCACTCCGTAACCCCCTCTGTAAGTAAAGCAAAGGTGTGCTGGGCCTGGAGTCATCACCACTGAGCCATCCACGGCCGCCCAGCCTTCTCGACAAGTGTTCTCTGGAGGAGGTTCGGGTGTCAGAGCCACTACTTACGGCCGTTACTGTTCTTTCGCTTAGGCCGGCACTGTGCTCAGGGCTTTCCTCCAAGATGGACTCAGAGCTGGACCCAAGGCTCATGGGGTTCTGCAAGGCTTCCATGTAGGATTTTCTAAAAAGTCTCTTGCTCTCAAAGGCAACAGAGTCCCTCGGGAGGCGACGCCGAGGGCTTGGGTTACTGAGATCTGTACTGAAAGAGAGCATCTTGGACCCTGGCCCTCTTTCTTTACAGTCATTGTCCTCATCCCCCTGTCCTGTCCCACACTCTTCAGTGGCTCTTTCAATCTTAATGAGGGGTGCAGTAGGGTCCGTTGTGCTGTTGCCGTGGCTCTCTTCGCTCGGGTCCCTGTGGTCCGTGTTTGGTGAAGCGGGCTCAGAGAAGATGGAGTCCGCTCCCTGAGAGTGCAGGGACTCTCTGGAGCTGCGGTGGCTGTCCAGCGTCCCCGTGGACCCGCTTGTGCTGCAGGTGCTGAGGTGGCCACGGAAGCCGCCTCTGCTGCAGCGGGCCTGCATGATGGCTTCTGACGTGCTGCTGACAAACAGAGGGTTGACCACGTTCTTCCACGGCGTCCTGTACACAGAGGTACCAGTGGTGAGCAGACAGTTCTGTAGCGGGTGCAGGTTTCGGTCGCGCGTTACATTCTGCAGGAACTCAGCTGTGAAGACGCTGCCGTACATGCTCTCTGCGATAGGGATTTCCGCAATGGCCTGCCCACTGGATGACAAACATTTTATCACGAGCTTGGCAGTCTTGCGTCCTAAAGGAACTATCTGCAGGTAGAAGTCCCCTTGCTTTAGACGGACTTTGTGCAGAGGGGCAAGCTGCAGGACTACTTTCTCGTGGATGCAGAGGGGCCACCCCTCGTGATAGAACAGCAAGCCTCTGAACTTCACCTGAGAGAAAAACCGAAGAGGAGACAATCAATTAATACCCGCTCTCATAATACATTATTATGATACTTTGGTATGCTTTGCATCATTTCAGGACAAGTGCTGTGTTCAAACACATGTTTAATGCAGAGGCGAAATGTTTTCACGCAACACTCTAGATGAATCACTGTCAGTGATCATTTCACCAAAGAGGAAAACCTGTCTGATCAGGCCTGGTTTCACAGCAGCAACAACAACAACACAAATCTTAACAGTGACAGCATATAAAAAAAAAAGAAGACCCACAGAGGGAGTAAGAATATGGCGCTCAAGGGTTGGCTTTTTCAGCTCTTGTGAAAGTCAAGGCAAAGGAGGATGTGATCTTCCTCTGAAGCCTCTCGTGTTGCCTGCAACACAAAGGCTCTCATGCATCTCAGACTGTTCTCAGGGGCAAGGCTTAGGTGATACTATTGCTCCATGGCTATCGTCACACTGTAATCACCAGAGAGATGAATGCAGGGGAATAAAGTTTCACTGCTTTGCTCATACAGTCCTAACTCGCAGCAATCAACGCTTTTGAAAGCAAATATTAAGTTTCACTCTGGACACAAGCGTCCATGGCAGCGTCTCTCTCACAGACCAGTTTCCCGATTCAGAGAAGTTGGCTGCTTTACGGCTTGTTTTTAGAACAATTATCAACTGTCTCTCAGTCTTCCCACTCGGCAAAGATAATCACACTCCGCTTCACTGTTCTCACATTCTTTTGTTGCAAACTTTTTGTCTTATCACTCCAGGTGGTTATCTCTCAAGAGGAGCATTATGCTCCTTTTGAGGAATTTGGAAAAGCACGAGTAAACGCTTCACAGACACGGTGAACCTTGTTTTTGTTGGTGCTTTTTTTATTACATTCTCTCCTCATCCTCTTCATCCGAGTCAAACATCACTGGCCGGGCTATACTTCAGAAGGAATTCAGAAACAAATCACAGCGGGCATTCTCAGATTGCTCCGTGTCGAGGATATCAGCTACTCACGCAGGTTTCTTGTTGGATGATCTGCAGAATCCTCTTGGCAGGAAGCAAGAAGTCAATGAGGCAGCGGAGGCCGTCTCCGCGGTACTGTCTCTCCACCACACTGAAGAGCTGCCAGAGGACAGTGGCAGCCGTGACAGTGAAGGGGCGGTACAGAGCCGACAAGGTGTTCTGGATGCAGTTGTCCAAAGACTCCGCGTCCTGAGGGAAAATACAGACAATTGAGGATTGACATGTTTGATCATGTCCTGCAGTAAATATGCTGTTGCAATTAAAGCTCAGAGCTACACAGGAGACTATTTTTTTCATCAAAACACTGCGGCATATATGAGACTTTAAATGTTTATCAAAAAGGAACAAATTAATTGGAGTGAAAAAAAATAAATCCATTTAGTGCTTTTTTGCCTCTTCCAGCAACATGTACTTGGTGTCGATGAGGTTATGGCATCAATAAATGTGGGCACAGGTTGCGAGCAGCCGAACAGTGACATTTCTTGTTCAGTTTGTAATCAGCTTTTCAGATTAAAGTGTTTAATCAGAACCTGGAACATTTGTTTTTTATGATCTCCCCAATCCCAGATTAAAAACCCATTCAACCAATAATAACAGGTTACACTTCCAAAAAACTTACACCTCACAAACCAAGTGCTATCCCAGTAGTCAACAGAGGACTCAGAAATAGAGAAAACAAAGTATAACATTGTTGTTTTTGTTCAGCGTGATGTTAATGTTACTGTCAAACTTCCAGTTAATAGTACTGATGAGGAAGATGTTAATCTATTTAAAATCCTTAAAATGACTTAATCTGAAATAGCCAAAATCTGACGTTTATGACCGCTTAAAAAAGATATTGCAAGTTTATATTGTCAAGTTGACTTTTCAGTTCCACCACGTTGAAATTGACAGTGCACTTAGCCAGACTGTCAGGAAATATAAACATGACAGGAAACATGACATGTCAGCTGTGATGGTCTTTCCATTGGAGAGAGGGGAAACACCTGGTCATGATGACGTCACCGTCCGTGGACAAAAACAGCCAGACTGGAAAGTCCAGACTGAACTCCGATCTGGCCAGAGGAGCGATGTTATGCTCTAATAACAACAATGTCATCGCTGTGTATTATCTGACCGTGGCGTGACTCCGGTGACCCCAGTGGTGGGATCTCTGTTAGTTACAACGTGTAATGAGACTGACTGAGGTGACGTTCACAGTTAACGCTGTGACCTTCCTCTCAGCAGCGAGAGCCAAGGCCAAACATCCCTCTGCTATCTTCCCGAGTGGAACACAACAGTGGAATAGAGACATCTGAGTCCAGTGATAACCATACAGGCAGATAGCAATGCCAGGAAAAAGTCCCACACTGTTACAACAGCGTACCATGCAGAAGAAAAAAAAAACAAAATAAAAAAACAGTGGCTACAGAAGAGATGGCCTGTGCTCTGGTGTATTTCGTCTGGCAGACATCCCGTGCTTCACCCCTTTGTAGGATCTGTCCTGTTGATCTAAGCAGCTCAGCACCATCAATTAGAGGAGTGAGTACAGTTCAGCGCATTGGTACACATGCCATCGCTCTGCTACAAGGCGGTCATTGTGCGCTCCGCCTCTTTAAGTGCTATGAGCAGCACAGTGCTGGTCCCATGAAACAAAACGCCTACCTCCATTAACAGTCAGCCTGCTTTCAGTGAGACAAAAATGTCTCTGGGCATTAGTCACTGTTGCACCCGCGAGGAGAAGAATAACATGGTGTTTTATTGGAGGAAAGCTAACAATGGGAGGAAAGCCCTCTTTACATAGTTAGGGCAGAAGAGTGAGTTTCTCTTCAGGTTTCCAAGGCACAAATAAACAGTGGCAGAGGCAGTGTTTTGAAGATCAATTACTCAAGAGCAGATACTCAAGCAGCTCAGGGATCAATGAAATGCTATTCAACCTGTTGCACAGGAGTGGCAGTGCATGTAATCCAATGCAGCAATATACAGTACACACACACACAACACTGCATTGATCTGAACAATAGTTGCATAACACATTGTTGTTGTTTTTTTTCCATTCAGACTTGTGCTAAATAAACATTACATCATTGCTCAGGTACAGGTACTCTCTATTGTCAGGAACTATTGAAGCTTTGCTAAAAGTGTCACCTCGAACAGAGGGAGACGTATGCACATGTTTCAGCAGATTCACGGAGCTAAGCTGCCAGAGCGGAGCTTCTCATCCACTCTGAGCCACAGAGGAATGCAATGCACTGTGTATGGATGTGAATGCCTGGCCTCAGACTCTCAGCCAGGCCAGGACAGGAGTGGAGTGGAGTGGGAAGTCCCACTCTTTCTGACGCCAGGTCTTTGTAAGCCGCGGTGATGGAGGACTTGGGTGATAATGAATGACTTGAAGCTCCAGGTGGGACACTTTTGTCTGTGCTGTTGATAAGCCAGCTGTTCAAGAGGTGCACAGGGCAAGTAAGTAGGCTAAACAATAAGGGAGGCGGTGGTGATGGGGGGGGTTGTCTCTCAGTGAATCAGCAGTAGCCTCTGAGGCAGACAGAAAAAGCTGGGGAAAAACAGAGTTGGGGAAATGAAAAGGGGAAGGGGTGCATAACAGAGAAAGACGAGAGAGAGAGTGCAGTAAGAGAGAAGAGCTGAGGTGGTCACTGACACATTTAGTGGGTCATGGACACAAAAGACGCTGCCTACCAGGCCTCCAGTGGAGCATGAAGCCACCGGGGGGGAGTGTAACGGGAGAGCCCCAATACAGACTGCTCACTAACCAACCTGCTTACAGCCTCAAAGGCAGCAGGCTGACAAAAGCAACAGGTTGCTCAGACCTGCCCTGCTGCCAGGTGCCAGGATGCCAACAAAGGAGCACACTGAGACCTTAGTACACAGTGGAGCCCGCAGTTCCAACCAGTGGAAATCTTATCTTATGAGAGGAGGGGAGATAAAAAGAGGAGCTGGGATATTAAGTCAGACAAAAGATCAGCACACTGGGCTGAACAATTAATTGTCTTCAAGTCCAAAGCGGCACAATTACACAAAACACTTTGGCACAAATCAAATTACTATCAGAAGAATCGCAGTCACATATTTTCCACCTCGAATAACTCCTGATACATTTAAGAACAACAATAATATGTTTGTCTTGAGATAACCAAGTGAGGTTACTTGTTGAATCAAAACATTACATTTACTTAGAAGTTATTGGAGTGACTTTTCAGAGTCTTGAGACACAAACTTGTCAATAAGACGGCGTTGTAACGGGAACAAACACACGCTTGAAGTGATGCGTTTAATACGAAAACAAACCCTTAAACTCCAAAGACTAGCACATGCGTCAGTGGACAACAGCATGTAATAAAACAGCATTGTAAAAAGTCTGTCAACTAAATGTTATCTCACAAGATAAACGCTACCTCTGAAAGCCCTGCACCTAGTGAGTGCGATACAATAATGGAAGTCTGGAGGTGATAACCTGGCCCACCCACTTACATACAGACCCTATTACACTATACACTTACTATTTTTTTTTATTTGCAGTCATTTGATTTTACATACTTTTACCTGACTATAACATACAATAGAATTTTTTGCTAGTCATATTTGGTGATTGATGCAAAGTGATTATTCTTGTACATTTAATGATCATTAAAACTTCCCATGTAAATAACCAGAGAAGACTTTATGTCAAATATATATATATATATATACATATATACATATATATACACACACATACACATATGTATATGCACATATTCACATACAGTATATAGGATTAGGATTTTCGCAGAAGAGAAATCAAGAAAAAAGAAAGTACACATTTAGTGGAAGTCCTTCAACCAATCAGAGCAGTGATGAGCAGTGACAGCAGAGACAAAGGAGACTAACAAAGACTGTTGATACGTCTGCAGGGTAAATATAGAAAGGATGCATACCAAAACAAGTGGGAGGATGATAAAGAAACCTGACTTATCAGAAAGGACACAAATTTGTGTACTTTGCTGACCCAACAAATGACAGTGTGTCTACATTGTTTTATTGTTTTCTTCCCCTGTTCCCACAAATATAACATTGCTTTTGTAAATAATCGGTCTATATCTTGATCCAGCCATAAAATAAAACAAAAACTAGTAATGTCAATTATCCACGATAAGCCGTCTCCTATTTCTGTGTTTAGTAACCGTATGGCACTAACAGAAAGGGATTGAATACTTGGAACTAAATGAAAAGAAGTGGTGTGTGCATACGTCAAACAAGAAGAAAATCCTTTGATTGTTGTACAAATTGTACGTCCATCTCCGTCATTCTACGCCTGTGCAAAAAAATCGGCAATGTTTTGGCTACAGCGTACAGAGTCAAAATATCAAATATCTACAAGTTCAGGCATTAAAAACATCAATCCTCTGAGTGTGTGTACACACACACACACACACACACACACACACACACACACAACAAAGTCAACTGAAGGTTCAGAAGAAGCCAGGTTTACAGCAAACACAGAGGAGGAAAGGAAGCACACAGGAAACACGCACGGACAGACATTAGGGTGAACATTTGCTTGTACCTTAATACTCAGGTAGTTGTCACAACTCTGCGACTTTGCTCTGGAGTGCATTTTGCCCAGCGACAGCATTTAGAAAACGGTCACGCCAAATCCAAAACTTCAGTGAACAAATGTCATTAACTCCAACTAGCTGGAATCCAGCGTACGATCCACTCTGTGCGCGCTTCTGTCGGTCATCGCTGTGATATCAACAGGTCTGGAGCCATTTCTCTCCCCTTCTGTCTCTCAGTGTGCTGTGGCACTGGCAACTGGAGCAGACTGAACTCCAGTCGGAGCGTGAGAGAGGCAGTGCACTGGCTTCCCCGTCACTCATTCTCCCTCCCTCCCTGTAGCAAAAACCTCCCCCGCCCTGCTGCTGCTCTGCTACTGAAGCCTCTTCCAGCTGGATAAATGCACACTGCTGCAACTTCAGGCTCATCATTCAGAAAAACACACATACACACTACCTGACCTGCAGCCCCCCCCCCACCTCCCTGAGTCCCAACACTCCACCCAGCAGGGGTCGGACTCTGACTAAATCCTCTCTGCCCCTCCTGACCCCTCGCTCCCCTACCTCCACCGGCAGCTCCCCTCCTCCCCTCCTGCCACAAAGGTCTTTCTTTGTCCTGACAATACAAATGGACTAGGGTTTCAGCTTATTCTGCTGCTTTTCAAAAAGAAAAAAAAAAGAAAGGAAGACATCAGCATTGGATTGGTGGCTCGGGTCACTCACTACAATGACATCCCGCTTAAATATTGTCAGGGGAATATCTAAAAACTTTACAAACTACTGACATGTGTGGGACATCCTCTTGTGACAGATGGACAGACCAGGTCAGTCTTTAAAACAGATTTACTGTGGGGAGAATAAAATAAGAGGATGTCTTCGAATAAACTCACTCAAGCTATTGTGATGACAGCTGAGAGGCATCCCAAGGAGTCCTTCAGTGAGATGCACGAAAACACAGATGAGGAGTGAGTAGGAACGCTGCATCTCCTGTGAGAATGTGGAGATCACGTTAATTTGGTTAGTTTAAATTTAGAGTGAGGCACTGGACTCTTGTCAGAGTCGGACATCACGGTGACACAAAGACACACTGTAACTGTCTGCAGATCGCACGACAAACACACAGCGGATTCCCGCGCGCGCTGACGGGAAAACTGTGGGAAACAAGCGCACACTTTGATGTCGGAGTTTTCTGGGAAAGCACGAAAAGAAGCAGGAACGTTGCTGCAAACCGAGGATGTGACAATTGCAATCACGAGCTGCTTGTGTTGTTATATATACAGCGGGTCTATATTTATTCTTATGTATATATATCTACCATATAATCTGCTATACACACAGGCACACACATACCTCACATGTGCACAATGCAAATATACACTCCTCCTCTCTCTCCGTCTCATACTGTTTGTACCTCGGTTGACCCTATAATTTCATCTGCCCTTGCTTTTTCCACTAGGCTGGTTTCACTGTTAGTGTGGCAGATTCTTTTCCTCCTCCCTGTTTTTTTTCCTCCTTTTCCTTCTTTTTAATTCTTACTTATCGAATTGGGCTGGAATCTCTGCATGCGAGGATGAAAAATGGGTCAAGTTGAGGAACTGAAGTCAACGAAGTTCCCAGGTTTTGAAAAAGTGTAAGACGTAGAAGACGAGACTGCCAACATTTTTAGGAATCACGGATGCACTTGTATGTATTTATTCCCCAGTTGAATGTGAAGAGACGACAGGAAATGTGGGGGAAATATGACAAAAGACCTAGAATGATGACATTGGGGAGCAGCATGGGAGCATGAGAATGGATGTTTGGTTTCCCTGTGGATTTGCATTTCATGGGGAGAACACAGCGCCAACAGCACGGCGCAGTTGTGATCCATTAGTGACAAATACACACAATACAACGACAAAATAACCACACACTGGCTGACAAAAGGTGACAAAAATGGAACGGTCCATTATCTTGGATTTCTATGGAATTAAAGAGTGATGGAGATGTTTTGGTACACTATTCAACAAAAATATATATAACATTTTTAAATATGTTACTGCAGAAATGTGTTATATATATATATTGAAACTCTTTCCAAGAAATAAACTTTAGTGATCGGCTGCTGCTCCAGTACTCGGGTAGTATAGTGATGAGGAATCCATATTTTTATGTTTATTTATGTAACACAGATTACTGCTCCATTTATGCTAAATCTAGAGATCAGATCAGAATTGATATGATACTTAACTAATCTGCATAACATAATACATTTAATGAGGGATAACGGTATTATACTGTGACCCAGAGGCAGAGTGATAGAGAGCAGCTTTGTACTGTATGACACAAATTCTATTCTATAGCATTTCAGTTATTCAGTTCAATGTTAAACCATTATACAATCATATGTGAGTTATACACTAAATAGAAACACAACTTTGTTGATAATATATCGATATATAGTATATCAATTTACATAATAGTTAGGATTTTCATGCTTTAACAACCCTTGAGGGGATTACCTAACCTTACCGGTGCATATATTAAGGTCATGTATTAGACCATTTACTCGCCTTTTCACCTTCCATCTATGTTTTGACTTATTAGTAATTGAACACACTGGGTGCCAGTGTGTATCTAATAAAGTGGTCAGAAAGTGTTTCCCTCTCCCTTGCGCTCAGAAAACAGTTTCCACCTTATATTTTCTGCCTTTTTTAGGAATTTCCACTGTGACGTGTGTGTGTGTTTGTAGTCTTGATGATTTAGCTCAGAAGCGTAACCTGCTGCACTTCTGTAAACAGTAAACAACTGTGAGACCCGAGTTATATTTTGAATTCTGGGTGATTAATTCCACTGATGCCCCTGTGCTGAACACAGACATACATCAACTGTTCGGTAATGAGATAACGTTCTGCAGTCGTTATGTAACAGACGTTCATGTACATATTGTATACATCAATATAATGTCAATGCGTTGTACAAACACACTTTGAGATATATCACTTCTACTGTTTTCTCTCAGATGTGCCAAATATTAACTTTTTCTCCATAAAAAGTCTAAAACCACAATTTGCAGGTTTCTTTAACCTGCAAAAATGTTACTTTTACCATGACTGTTTACTGTGACAAGCTTTAAGGCCATATCTTCCATTAACCACAGTGAATAACAACAACACCATTTATAATAATATGTTTGTACATCGACATGAATTAAACCTTTCCTTTTGGGTTTTCTTTCTTTTTTTTTTTTACAAGGAAAGTTTAAAATAGCCCTATTTACGCAGGCTTCTGGTAAACATTATTTATGTGATCTGAAAAAACAGATAGGCCTGTCCCAAGGGTGGCACACGATCTGATAAAATCTACCAAGGGAACAAATTAGTCAGATGACATGAGAGCTGCAGTTTCATCATTTTTCATCGTCATATCTAACCAAAGATAAAAAATATAAGACAGATTTAAGGGGCAGGATGAACAAAGTGGCTGTTTGGATAATGACTGAAAAATGTTAGCACTGAGTATGTTCACACACACACACACCTACGGGTGCACACACACTCATATTTAATTAACCTTTACCAACAACAAGGAGGAATTAATTGGGAGAACCGTCTCTTGAATTTAACCAAACTTCAATCAAGTACATTCCCTGTTGTATATACTAGATGGGTGGTCATTACACACACACACACACACCAAACTGTGGAATGTGACACCTTGGTCCAACCTCACTTCGTACCATCATCTCAGTGGCACACAGGCCACCCAACAACTGCTATTTTAAAACATTCAACATTATTTTACCCATTTAGATTTTTTAAGTGGCAATATTTTGTCAGCACTTGCAAAAACGTCATGCACGAGCTGCAAGGTACAATTATTGTCACAACTGTTGATTATTTCCCGACAAAAAGACATGGATAAATGTTTTGTTAAATGTGTACAGTATATATATATATATATATATATATATATATATATATATACACATATACACATACATACACACACAAGTGCATAAATGTTAGACAAAGGAAGACCATTCCTTCTTACGTTTGAGAAACAAAATAAAGAAATACATTTTTCCATCAATACTGACACTCAATCCTAACAAGACAAGCTAACAAACAGTGTTAACCAAAAGAAAATTGTGCATATTAATAAAAACATTAATTCCTTATATCTTATACCTTATATCTGGAATAAAAAAAATGCCTAAATCAATTACAGGATTGATACTTACAGCTCTGTTTTGTATTGTACGCTGGGGAAGCTGAGTCCAAGTAGAGGAATGAGAGTGAATGAGTCATTACTCTCCTTCTGTCCACCTCACACAACCACGAGAGTTCGCATCACATCACCATGCAGGCAGCACAAGCTACTGCCCCCTCTGCCCCTTCCCAACCAAAACCAAGCTACTAAAAACAGTCAGTGGGGTCGGCAGCACTGTGTCTCCTCTCAGTCAGACTCTATGTTACATCTTCGACTCACATACTGTACGCAGCACCTACTCCCCCGGACTCTCACTGCCACACAAGACTGATATCTACATGGAGATATGCAGACAGCACTGATGTGTTAAAAAAAAAGAATCAAAAGTTCAGTGCAGTCACACTCTGTTTCTGATGTCTTTGTCAGGAATGAGCTTTACCCCCACCTACACTGCAGCGTGATGCAGCTGTTCCACCAACAGCTCCACCATAGCCGGCGCGCTCTTTACAGCCGGGTAAGCCCAGGAAGAGCACGCCACCTGTCGTAGCCCCCTAATGTACCTTAGCCCCCCACTGTGTGGACGTCTCACTCCAACACAAAAGCCACTGTTTTCTCTGGGCACACGAGCACAGGTGGCCGAAGGAGGCAAGGTCGAGTTACAGCGCTGGCTCTCACAGTTGAAATCATCAAGGAGTCAGGGAGAGGACACACTCGGTCTGACCAAGGACACGTGTTGCGCTACAGTCTGCGCCGTGAACGAGACAGCTGCAAACAGGAGAACACCAAGAAGAACCCACAAAATCTTTCAGAAGTTAATTCTACTGCTCAAAAAACCTAAATACTTTTGCCCCTGCGCTGCCAGTGTATACACACAAATGCTCCCTCAGTCAGGTCTGATAGTATTGCTTGACAGAGCCTGTTTTCAGATGCAGCACACAAATAATGTAACATTTATGTTGGGGAAGAAAAAAAAAAACAGAGGGAAAATAACAACAAGAACAACAAAAATCACCAAAAATGACTTGCTGCAACTTCAGAGTCTAAATCTAATCTAATCTGTACGCACCAATGCTTGATTTTACTCTTGCTGCACAGACCTGCCTGGGCGCCTTAGCACCCATAAATCTGTTTAAACAAGAATTCAAACTGTACATTGACTGTAGCCTGAACCTGCTACGTCATAAGTCAACCTGACTCAACAACCAAACACAGAGTCCATGTCTGGAAAGAAAGAAGAAGTCAGAACTCACCTCACTCACACTCTGCTGCTCTTTAGTCTCTAACAACACATGGAGCAGTCATTGGCTCTCTGGGCTCTGAGGTGCTGACAGGCAGCTGTCTAACCAGAGCAGAGGACCAGCCCCTGTATGTCCCGGAGGAACCTGACATGTTCCATCAAACACGCTGCTTTGTTGACTGAGAAGAATCACAATATTAAGGCTAGCCAGGCAGAAAGTTTCCCAGCCCCCCCAGGCATCCCAATTCCTCGGCGGGGCGTAACCCTGTCGTTTTATCTGCACCCATCTCTCTTGTGTGTGTACACTGCGAGGGGCAAGAGCAGTGCAACTGAACTGACCCACCATGTCAACAAAAAAGTCCAGACAGTTGCACTTCACCTGCGCCTTCAGATTCCTTTATTGGGCGCGGAATATTGATCGGGGGGGGGGTTATTCATCTTCACAAATTAGTTTCACAATTTCCTCCTCTAATCATTTTCAGCAGGCTGCTGGATCAGCCCGTAATCATCGTTAATCCTGTTAGATCCTTAATCCTCAGTTAGTGCTAAAAATACAGACACATGAAACAGTAGCAGCATCGAAAGGCGACGCAGAGGTTGCACGAGAGCAAACTGCCTCGAGTACTTGTGATGGCACCAGATGTCAGACTACATTGTTATATGGATTACCAAAGCCACTCAGCAAACACCTCCAGGTGTGCATTCCACACCAGGACGGGGAAAAAGGTTGGAGCCACTCCTGTGCGTCAATAAAAAAAAAAAAAAAGAAAAAAAGCTGAACCTTCTCTTTCTTGTACGCTGCGTGCTAAAGCAGGGGAAAACATGACGGGATTAATTACATGCAGTTAATTTAAAAAAGATGTAATGTGTTTAGGACACATGAGCGGTTACTGTGGCATAAGAAGATGAAGGGAAGTGCGATGGGTGGATAATCTGGGCTCTGAACTGTACACCTGGTCCTCTACGGGGCCTTTAATCTTTGGAGGAAGTTAGCAGAAATTAGAGGCCCTCTCCTCTCCCATGTCCCTCACAGCTGAGAGTGTATTCACATTCATCACCAATGAAAACACACAGGCAATCCAACGAAGGTTTAAGATGAGACGGCTTGGAATGATGAGTGCAACATGACACAAACGGGTCAGACTCAATTAGTCAGTTACAAAAGTTGGCAGGAAGAGGTGCTAAATGTGAGGTTCATAGCACTGTGAATTGAGCACCTTTGGCTTCTTGGAGCAACTGGAAAAAGTAATTTAACAACAACAGTCATCAGTGACTGTTATTGTCTTGGATCCTGGTTTTCAGCATTCATCGTTTCCTGTTTTATTTTGAAGTTTTTCCTTGTGTGTACCTAATCCTAGTTTTCCTTCTTTGTTCCTTTTTGAAAACTGCATTTTTTTTTTGCAGTTACAAATATGAAAATAAAAGACATCTACTGCAATTCTTCTTGACAAACAAAATGAGAGCTAAAGGAAAGCAAAAGTCATTTTCTTTTCAGTTTGTTCATTTCGTTCAGAGAAAGACAGAAAAAGAACAAGCCATTTCCTCATTTCCAGTAAACCTATGGACGCAAGACACAGCAATAACATCGCAGAACTCATTAAAGACACTGTTCAGTGTCCACACCTGATAATTTGTGCAAAAAAATGCATATCTACGAACAAAGGAGGGAGAGGGAGAGAGGGAGAGAGAGAGAGAGAGAGAGGATGGTAGTAAAAGGGGGGAGAACGATAGGGAGGGCGAGGTGTTTCCTGTTTTCATTGCACTAATTATACCCGTCTCTGGAGGATAAGGCCTGTCAGGAAGAGGAACTTTGTCATTGAGGGACTCCTCAATGTCACAAAAATGTCGAGATTCTTTTTCTTTCTATGTTTGTGTTTTTCATTAAGTATTCAGATTTTGTTTCACTAAAAAGCATTTAAAAGAAAAAAGCAAAGATTTAAACACAAGTCTCTCTGCAACAAGTCAAACACACACATTCAGATTTCTGTACATATACTGAACATTGTGTACTGTGCTACCAGCAAAATATAGTACTTTAAATGTGCAGTATCTCCTTATATCATTGCTGTATTCATAACGCTAAAAAGAAAACATACTGAGGTTAATTGGGAAATCTAAATTGACACATCTCTGTGTGTTGGTCCATGCGATGGACTGCCGACCTTTCACCCCGTGTCAGCTGGGATCGGCTCCAGCGACCTTCATGTGGAGGATCAAGCGGTAGACGACGATGATGATGATGAAATGAGATCAAATCTGTCCTGTGAAAAAACTGTAATAAGCTGCTTTATTATGAATGTAAAAAGTAGAATTCCCCTCAAAACAAACCGCATGCTTCTACACTGATGTGGCAGTGGTACATTCGTCTCATACTGCTGTTCCGAGCGTGTATTTTTAAATAAACTAAACACTCGCTCCGTCTGTGAGTTGCTGTCAGCGTAATGATTCCTTCCTGTTTAGGAGATGCAGTGGAGATAGACTCCTGAAATGATGTGGCCTCTGAAAGGTGCTGAGTCTGGGGCAAAACATTTGTAGCTCTCCGTAGGGAGACACAGCGTGAACACAAACACAGGCACCAGGACTAAAAGTGGGTCTTACTGCGTGTGAACTGAGCTTGAACGCTGTCCTCCTCTAGTGGCCGACACAAAGACGTACAAACCCTAATTCCCCTGCAGAACACAAGAGCGTTTCAAACTCTCTGGTAGACTCGCAGTCTGCTGTATTTCACAGCACGTTAGAGAAAACTATAAATACGGCAAACGACAATAGTTCCCGTAAAATTTATGTCCCAAACTGAAGAATATCAATAATCAGTTTGACAGGCCGGTTTTGTAGCCAGCCTTTGCTCCATCTATTAGTATGCAGATGAGGAGAAGCAAGCAGAGAGAAGAGGAGGTGGTGGTGGGGTGTAAGACCGAAAGAGGTGGAGGGAGAGGCCTCGGGGAGAAAAAGATTTATCGCAGCAGCCTTCATAAAGCAGCTCACATTGCCCGGCAACCTTCACACTGGACAGAGAATGTGTACAGTGGTCTGCAGGCGGCTTCTGCTTACTCTCACCGATTGAGCTAATGACTCAGAAAACTGTGCAAAACCTACAGCACGCTGCAGATTTCAACACAGAAGTCGGGACTTGCAGGATGTGGATGATATTTGATGTTGCACAAGCACAAGGGGTTTTCTAACCGCAGCAACAGAGACGTGTTAACAGTAGTCATAAATTATAATGACGGGTCTTTACACCACCACAAACTAAAAAGCATCATAAACAAATTTATGATGTACACTTATGATGTACACTGTACAATGTGTGTCTGATGAACAGCAACGTGGTCAGTGACTGATCTTCTGTTACTCAAAGAAAATGTCACCAAATGTTGTAACGTTACAAAAACACGTGGATACATATTTTTGGTGAACATTTCAAAGTAAAACAACAACAACAAGAATCTGAACTGGAATCACTGGGAATATGCAGGTTCCCCCATCTGGCACTTCAAAATAAACCACCTGTACTTTACCCAATGTCAAATATTAACAATATGAGCAATGAATGTCATAAATAAATCCTTTAATTTTCCATCCCAAAATAGGATAGTGGTGTAAAGCATTTTATGCTTCTGTGTGAACCCAAACATGGATTCAGATGAATCCTATCTTTTTTAAAAATCATTCTAGAGCCGCAATGTTCAGTTGATTATTTAAAAAAACAAAAAAAACAATAACATATAAATAGCTATTTCAAAAACAATTAATATGTCAACAGTTTAATAAACTAAATCAATAATCAAGATAAAAAGGTAGATTAGTGGATACTAAATGGGGCAGTCGCTGAATAAGTGGAGATCCAATGAGTTTAATAAGGTGCAACAAACAGAATGGAGACTGGGAATAATATTCAGTGTGCCACAATATCCTGGAACTGGATATCCTATAATATAAAGGTTTTATTGTCCAATGGTTATACTGTAGTTGTTTGAGAACATGGTTCCACATAGATATGCACATAAAAACAAAGTTTTCTTCCCCCTTCCTCACATTTATTGGTCTGCCTACATTTATCCTTTTGTCATTATGGGATTCAAAACCTCAGAGAGAAACAGAGAGATCTGGGGCCCACGAGCCAACCAGGACTTTATCAAATGGGACAAACACCAAACTGAGACTCCACATATGGAGTTATGCAAATCCACTCTTCATGTCCAAATGAATACAACAAACAATGCATGCAGAGCAGAATTAGAGATTAATTATTATTAGTATCTATATTATTGTCTTTGTTTCTCCCAGATCTGCACACATATCACACAATTATCATTCGGTTTCTCGAATGAAAATTAGAATAATGACGTAAAAAAAATGACCATTCCCTCTGATATTGTGAAATAATACCACAATTCATTCATGTCAAAATAATGGCAATTAGATATTTGTTCAAGATCGTTCAGCCCCAGCACCCACTGCACCCAAAAAGTGGTGGAGACCGAGCTGCACTTCCTAACAACCTGCCAACTGTGCCAAGACCTCAGAGACGAGCACTCCCCTCTGATCACAAAAAAAAACTCTCAGAAAGACTTTGAAAACCTGACAGATTACAGCAAACGTCCATAACTGCTGGCTGAAGTACAACAATGTGCAGCAGCGAGATTTGTGAACTGCTGTGACAGGAAATGAAATTCTGATGCACTACACAACCACTTTAGAGTCTGACCTCAGGTGTTCCTCCTCCTCATCTGCACCAGGCTTTATGCTCATCTCTGTAAATTCTACTCTTTCTTTCTCAGTACAATCATATTTCATTTTATATGCATACTATGTGTGATTTATACATATATATGACCCTACATGGTCATAAACAGAGCATACGTGGTTTTATTCTGACATCATTTATTTTATTTTATTCCACTGTCCTCTCTCTGTGTTTATACATGTTTTTTTCATCGTGTCACTACATCATTTTGTTTTATTTTTACACTTGCCTTTGCAATGTAAACACATGTTTCCCATGCCAATGCAGACCTTTGAAAGAAATTGAAAGTGAATTGATAGAAAGAAAAAGAAAGAGACAGAGAGAGAGAGAGAGAGAGAGAGAGAGACTTTTTTTAGAGAACCATTTTCCCTCCAGATTCAACTCTGCTCAGCTTAGGGCTTAATCAAGTGGAAATAGGGGGAACAGGGGGTTGTGGGGGTGGTCAGGGTTGGTTGGGGGTGTGGGGTAGAATGGAGCAATTGTTCCGATAAAGGCCTCATGTTGAGCCAACTTTGATGTTTCTCTGGGGGATATGCTGGGGTTTTACAGTAGCATTTCACTCTGGTTAGTTTTCCTCTCAACAAAAAGTGGAGGGAGAGAGAGAGAGAGAAAAAAAAGCAGGATGCAGACTGCGGGAATGATGCAAAGGGGGGCTCGAGACTGCACTTGTCAGTACGAGTCATGATGGAGCTCACATAGATAGATAGATAGATAGATAGATAGATATTAACTTACAGTGCAGGATTAAACAACTACACTATTTTATGAAAAATAAATTATGGCTAACAGGTGCTGTAATTATACATCATTATAATTATTATTATTATTATTTGTACATTGTGGTCCAATCTTACACTCTTAGACTGTTGCACCTGCATTTAACTGTTTTTCCGTCACTTGTGACTGTTATGAATGGATTCATAATAATATATTGGATTTATCCCAGTTTGTTGTATGTGTGCCCTGTTCCTGTGCTGCCTCTTGGCCATGTCATCATGGTAAATGAGAGAATTGGTTCTCAAGTGACTCAACCGGTTAAATAATGGTCAAATAGAATAAATAAATAAACAGGGATCTCAAAAATGCACAAAACTGTTGTGTGTGTGTGTGTGTGTGTGTGTGTGTCACACAGCATTTCCAATATTCAGGCAGGATTCACGCGTCTCCAAGCAGACAGGCTCCCACTGACCTATTATGTTGCGAGGCCTTTCTCATGCATGTCCTGAATGAAACCAGCGTATCAATGGTCTGAGGATAATCATGTTTTCCTGGGACAGGGGGAGGACAAAGTGATAACTGCTACGCATGAAGAGAAAATAACTGTGCACGCAGAGTTTCCCCACAAAACGCTCGTGTTTACACACAAATGGAAAGTAAATACAAAACACTGTACTTCTTCGACAGTTCCAACTGCAAACACGATGAAGTGGTTAAAGAGAGAACACGAGTAGTTGAGGACAACATACCTCTGTCTCACGTCCTTCAGCAGGTGCACGTGCACGTTTCCAGTGATGCTTCTGTCTCCACTAACTGTCCTCTCCTCCTGCGCGCGCTGTTGTCACCATGGAAGACTGGAAGTCCAACACTTGTTGCTGAATCACTGAAGCCTCCATGAAAGACCTTCATCAGCACGTTGGTGCACAAAGAGCGACAAAGATGTTTTTTTTTTTTCTTCCTCTTTTAAAAAACAGACTTTTAACAAACGTTTAAACTTCTTTAACGCGCATGGTCTGCAGCTCTAACTCACTTTGTGTGGAAGTTGCTGGTTGTCAGTGTTTGGCGCAGGTTCTTCAGGGCGCACAAAGTGGATATTTGCATTGGGACGAGCCCTCCCCTCGCCTTTCATAGCTGCTATTGTTTGTCTCAGTCGGGGCTCGGACTCAGTCCTTCCCTTAAATCCCTAACGACCAGAGCAGAGCAGGGAATGTCGCTGCTGCTGCTGCTGCTGCTTCTCCACAGCTCAGCTCAGCTGCCAGTGAACAACAACAGCAGCGCGTTGATTCGACGACGACGCGACACAAAGACACGTTTACTGTCGCCTCACTTTATTTATCTGTCAGCACAATGAGAAACAACACTGAAGAGCAGCATTCGTTCACGGCGTTAGCTGCTGCCGCCAGCGAAGGAGGCTTTTCTCCAATGACAGGCAGGTGAAGGTGTGCCCACACGCACACGTGAAACAGGCGTGGTCAGCCACGTGACAGGTTCAGGATGGAATACCACATCATGTTCAGGTTCAGTTATTATTAGGATTATAATATTAATATAATATACTGTAGCTATTGATCCTACCTTTCCCAAAGGATGTGAACTTAGTTAGAATTAGAATGAGTGATTTTGCACATACACTAGTTAGTGATAGTGATTTGACGTCTGCGTTTGACCCTTATCCTTATTACTTATTATTATTATAATTAGTTCTCTCTTGGCCATGGGCTGCCTTTATTTCAGATATTTCTTTTTTTTTTTCATTTGGTACAATAAACATAATAATTCCTACAGTCTTCGCCTTTTTCTTCAGATTTTTCTTAAGTCAAATGAAAGTTTTTATCAAAAACAACCTGTGATACAAACAGTACAAATATAACCAATTAAGTCACAAATAAAATACACGCTATGAAAAACAGTATTATTGCTCTTTCTCCTCCACATGTGTTGATTTCTCTACCAGCACAAAATCATCTTACTGCTTACAATATATAAAGCACAAAAGCAATAAGTGACATTAGTGTACTCTTAATAATCATTTATCACATTAATTGCAACTAGGCTCCAAAGCAATCTTTGTGTTTTTTTAATTAGGTCTGGTGTCATGTAGTTTCCACAAATCTTTATCAAATATTAACAACTAAATGACAACTGATTCTCGGCCTTTGACATTACAGTTGACAAACCATGATTTGCTTATTAGGGTTTATATGATAACTGAATATCTGGACCATGGGGGTTGTGATTATTTCGTCACTTCTAACCAGGTTTAACTGTGTGCTTCTGCGTTTTGCTGGTGGAGCAATGTTTTGTTTACGCGTGGCTCAGACACCGTGTCATTACAGTGTGTCGGCTCAGACACAGACTGGGCATGTACACGTACTCCTCCAGTGTGCACGATTTCAACAAATCCCAGACTGGGGTGTGGCCCTGCTGAAGATGTTTTGGCACTTATGTCCCATGTGTTTATAATTTAAGTTTGTGTCAAATATTCCACTCTGTGTTCGTTTCAGGAGTCACCCAGTATGAACAGTCTGCAGAAAGTGTATGTGTCTCCTCTTGATATCAGCTGGGCAGCAGCACAGTCCTCATCTTTTGGCTTTGACTCGCTGTAACTTTGAGGACAGTGTATTGCCGCCTGGTGGTGGTGACTGACTCAGATTCCTCTGTGACAACTGGCTTTAGAGCCCACAGTTGTTTCTCTTTATCTTTCTTGAATTGAAAATGAAGTTTTCTTTACATTGTATGTCCAATGTGCACAAAAGATCGGAGCTGGATGCTGCTTATACCATAGGAATGTAGTGAATGTAGAATGAGTGTAGACTCTGAAGTGTAACATTATTCGTTGTTTTGCTGCACACAAGCGGAACAAACTACCAGTGGAACTGAAATCAGCACCAAAATGTGAATATTTGTAACTCCAGCTTAAATTCTTATCTTCTGCACTGAACATTCTTTTTTTTAATCATTTTTAAAATACATTTTAGAGTAAATTATTGTTTTATGCCACACTATCATATTTAATGCTCCATTTTAGTCAAACCTTTTGTTTTCTTTTGTTCTTTGTATTGCTCTGTACTCTGGGTTTTGTTTAAATTGTTTCCAAAAAGCACATTGAGTTGCCCTTGTGTATGAAATGTGTTAGAAAAATAAAGCTGCCTTGCCTTGCCCTACCATTGTTCCTGCAACCATCAACACAAGTCCACATTTAATTATCAGACAGTGAGAGAAAAGTGGAAACATTTTTGTTTTACAATGGTAAAAATAAAAGCTTGCTATTTACCTATTGACCTATTTTAAACTGTTAAATGATAGTATTTGATTTAATAGTGTCATACTAATTGATGTTGTCTGCCTGTTCAGTTTCTACTCAGTGGGTATCAAGTGTCTCATGAGGTAAAAACAAACAAAACTAAATAAACAAACTGTAGCAGCAATGATATAAATGAACTATATAATGTTTATTAAAATATATAAAAGACGAAATACATATATGCATAATATATCCATGATGAAATATGCATATACCGTATAATAATTATACAATAAAATGTGTTTACATATATAGATTTTTTTATACATATAGCAAGATATTTTTGCATTAAAACTGGCAGTGGTGATTTTCTTTTTTTTTTTTAATATACTCCCTCCCCAAACAAGGAAACCCCTCAGTCCACATCAGAAGAAGAAGCCTCTGTGGAAACGTGAGAGCAGCAGCACCTTTACACCTGAGATCCATGTTTTGGAAAGGTCTCACACAGAACAACACACCTACTCTGATATACAGTATAGCTTCCTGGGACTTTAAAAACAAAAACAAAAAAACAACAGTATCAAGAGGGAAAAAGATGACACTTGAAAAGTCCTTTGATGAGTTTCTCTCTCGTATCGATGCCCCTCCTGCTGGAAACAGCAAGACAACTGACGCAGTCCCAGCAGATAATCAACAAAAACAAGTAAATCAAAAGCTGCGCCACACACATTCTGACGATACACAATGACTTCTGAAAAATCATCCTTCTGGTCCTAAAGCATCTGCCAGCACACTGCACCTCAGCACATCTAATCTCAGATTATACCTGTATAGTTTGCAAGAGGGTGACGAGAAGATCCAAGACAGAGCGTGAGACTCTCCCATTGGGACGACTTTCAGTCATTCAGACGGAGTGTGGTTGGTCGTGGTTGGTCCTGTACAGTTTGAGACACTGCACACTGAGGGTGGTCATGTCTGGTGGTAATGGTGGTAGTGGTGGTGGTGGTGGTGTTCGTGGTGATGGTGGTGCTCATGGCGTTGGACCATGGGGACCACAAACCCCGGGCTGCCAGGAGGAACGGTTGCCTGCTCTCTCTCCAGGCTCGGCAGTACGGAGGGCACAGGATGCTGCTGCTGCTGCTGCTGCGACTGGGACTGGGACTGAGGGGACATCTGGGCTTTGGTCGGGGACAGGGCATCTCTGGTTTTGGCCCTCAGACGCTTACTGTGACTGTACTGGAGAGGGTGCTGGTGGTGGCTGGAGGGTTGGACTTGGTGTGGCAAGTGGTACACATCCTGAGCTCCGTGGCCCGCTGCACTGCCACTGTGCAGCATAGTTTGAAGAGGCGGGTGGTAGCCATGGCATTTAGTGGATTTGCCACCTCCGCTGCCCCCGTTATTGCCACCGTTTCCCTTGTAGTTTCCTTTGGGCGATTTGAGGAACTGTGTGCCCCTGCTTCGAGACTCTGTGGGGTTGTAGCTGTCGCCAATGATCTGTGAGCGGCGCTGGTGAATAACTTGGGTTTCTGGTTCCTGGGAGCGGGAGCGGCTTTGGCTCTGGGAGCTCCGAACTTGAGGCTCCTGGGGAGGGGTGGTTCCTGAAGTGACAGTACAGAGACGTGAATTTCTTTTAGATTTACTACATCCAGCAGGGTGTACAAGATAAAGAAAGGACAATTACCATCAAATCTGGAGGTGTAGTTCTCTATACCAGCCAGGTCCAGGTAGTGATTCCTCCTCTCTGTGTTTTCATCCACACAGTAATGCTGACCCTCAGTGGCTGGTGCTTCACTGCTCTGCCCTCTGCTGGTAAAAATGTATACAAACACTGAGTGGTTGACAGTGGTGGGATGTAAGATAGAACATTTACTTTGTTACTGTACATTTATTTTCAGTTACTTGTTACTTAACTACATATTTGTACTTTCTACTCCATTACATTTGTACAATGGGTGGCATTACACGTTTGCATTGGTTTTATACTTTTTTTTATATAAATAATCAAAATGGGAACTGGTTTCGGCATGTTTGACAGCCTTAAAATAACATTATTTACAGCATTATTTACTATACTGTGTTATCTGCAAGTACTTACTCACGTAGACAAGTCAATGAGGCACTGAAGTAAATTTTTGTCTGCTTATTTGTACTTTTTAACACACAAATGCAAGTCTCTAAGTAAAGGATCTTTGGCGGCAACTGACCTGATGTATGAGGACAGTCGTTTGTCAGCTGATCGCCCCTCCTCCTGGTGAGAGCGATCTGCAGAAGAGAGAGAGCAGGAGCTCAGAGAAGCTATGTCCAAACACCCGGAAACTTTATATGTAATGTAAAATGATGGTTTACTACATTAGCCACTTCGAAATCATCAGGTAGTCCTTTGTTAAGTCGTCATGTTTCCAAAGATATCAGACAAAAAATAGGCAAATGATACCTTCTGAAAATTCACAGGAAAATGTATGACAGTACTTGACAGGGACTGCTTGCTGGTCTTAAGGTGCCACTAAGACAAAGATAACCAGTAGATTCACAGACTAAACTAAGGTTAGTTTAGTTAACGGAGGTGTCAAAACAAAAGCTATCCTCGTTCAGTACATTTCGGATTTTATTCTCACTCACCTGCACCTGTTTCTCTTCTGTGGCACCTTGGCTCTGGAGTGACAGTGAGTTTGACACGCAGAGTCTTGCTCTTGTTGTGGCAGGAGTGATTCACAGAGGCGTCCACTACATCATAGATGGTGTGCATCAGACTGGACATGTCCTGTAATGAGACGGAAAAGGAGAAGGGGACTGAAGACAGCTAAAACACACACTGAATGCTTGTGCAGCATTCGTAGTGAGGACACTCATAGACATGCATTCTGTAACCCTTACCCTAACCCTAAAACCAGGTCTTAACCCTGAAAAAGCCCTTTTGAAGGGGTGACAGACACACACACCTCTTTTGTTACTTTTCCACTGTTGTCAAAGTCATAGAGGGTGAAGATCCATTCCTGGCGGTTGTCGTCCTCCATAGACACATCGCACTCCAAGTCCTGTAGAATCAAACACATACTAAAAATCAATAAATGCCCTTAATACACAAACAAATCATACATGTGCTTCATGAACCACACAATGAGTATATTCACATAAATAGGTAGGAGTGGGTCCTCTTTATGAAGGCTGCCACATGTGTGTTTTTAATGGGCACTTTTTGAGTTTTAATGAACAATGAAGGGTACCATAGGTTCTTCTACATCGACTATTTAATCACAAACTCAGTTGGGCCGCATTTTCAAACCAAACCAAGACAAAAAAATATGTCATATACCAGCCACAGACATCTCAAAGTGTCTTTAACAGAATATAAAAGAACTAACACTGCTAGGAATTGAGTTGGTTATGGGCCTACATGCATGGAAGGAAAGGGTGAGGTGAGAGATATGCAGCTGCAACATGATTCTTCACCAACAGATGTTGCTAAATCCTACACACTGTGCCTTTAACTTGACATTTAATTCAAAAGACAGCAGTGCATACTAAGTATCAACAGGGGGCAGCAAAGTCCATCAGGTTCACTTATCTCAGCCACTATCCTCAATGTGGTTCATTAAAAAAGGGTGTTGTTTTTCTTGATCTTGCATCAGAAACTGGAATTCATGACAGCGTCCCCTTTGAACTGATACATCAAAAGGTCTGCAGGTAACTTGAAAGACTTTCTTTACAAGCCAAAGATACACAGCTTAAGTCTGTCAGATGTAAGGTTGGTTAAGATTTAAAAAAAAGACTTCCTGAGAGCTTTATGGCAGAGGAAAGGGACGGCTAAATCTTTGGTTTTGATACAAACAAATCATTAAATTGTTTTTCACACTGAAGCAGAGAGAGCCCTTCTACTACGACTTTGTCTTTCTAACGTCCTTTCCAGGAAAAATGAGCACAACTCACTCTTAGTTACAACTTTTTGGCCACAACTTGGACTCAGATGTATCTAGTAACATGGCCATAATTGGAAAAATAAACATCTGGAATATAGGCTCTGCTGCAGGCAAGGTGGAAAGCTGACACTGCAGTGTGAAAGGCAGTGTACATTCACAAGGGAGGAGACCCCAGAGAGAGACGCAGACGTTTACGGTTCCATAATATCTCCACAGCTCACATAACCAGCAGTGATCACCAAAGGGCAGATCTGAGCACTTATTTAAAACAAGCTACTCTAAACATTACAATCTATTTATTCTATTTATTGGCCCCCAAATTCAATCAGGATATGGTCAGGAGCAGTGTCAACATATAGACAGATGTTCTGTGCACATGCTGAGGGCATACAGTGGTGGAGGGGATGGAAATTACCCACCGTCCATTTATTTTCTGACCCGTGTTTAAATAACTTTCACTCACTGAAACACACAACAGTTTCAACACTCCTCGCTCGCTGTGGGGAGACCTTTCCCTGACTTGAAAATGCTTCACAAGTGAAGCAACGCTAGTTCCCCGTTACAAGGTCTGATCTACACACGCCGTGACAGATGGCTGGACTTGTGGGAACACATTTCAAGTCATGGGTTATTGGTATACGGTACTAAGGATTAGTAGTGGTTAAAATGAGGGTGAGGGCTGCTCTCTGGAAAAATAATGCAAGTATATGTCCTGTACTACAAAGTGAACTGTGACAGCTAGTGTGTGTGTGTGTGTGTGTATTATCCTAACAAAATGAGTTCCTGTGGACAGATTTTGTCAACATGACGGTCACAAATATGTAAGATACAGTCACCAAACTTATTCAAGCAGCAGTTTATAAATAACTTCCAAGTACCAAGGTAATGATGTATTAATAATGCATTAATCATTCCCAACTCATGAATTAATTATGGAGACTGGCTAACTCCATATCCTCTTTGAATTAGTTTTTTGCTTTTACTGGGTCACAGCTTTGATTATTTTATTGAGTGATTGATTGATTGATTCAATCTGTTGTTTTCATATTGTGCATTTTGCATTCATTGTTGAACTCTTTCGTGAAAAGCACTAACCTTGTTTTGAAAAGGGCTATAAAAATAGGGCTTGGATTGGAAAATCTTTATTGCTCCCAAGGGGCAATTTTGTTTTCTTACCACACAAATGCACAAATACAACAGGAGACATACAGAGTACGCAATGCATAGGATATAAATACAATGGATGTCATCATGATAATGTGCACTGAGCCATGTGACCTAATGACAAGTAAAGCTTGTTCAAAAAAACCCACAGCTGATGGGACAAATGATGTTAAATAGCTATTTGATTTGGCCCTCCTGACATAGCCAAACATCTTCCTTGGCAGAAGTCTAAATTCTGCATGCAGAGGATTCTGAGGGTCTCCCGGGATGGCCTGAGCCTTCTGAGTGGCTCTCACTTGGAATATATGGCCAAGGTCAATCAAGTTATTGCCAAAAATGTTCTTACAACCGATATATCATTGCGAAAGTAAAACAGACTCAATAAAAGATGAATAAAACATTTTTAAAAGGGTTTTAATCAACAGTAAATCCCCTCAGCTTCCTCAAAAGGAACAGCCTCTGGTTGGCCTTTTGGCTAATATTGTCAGTCAATTTGTCATCAAGAATGATATCTAAGTACTTGTCATGATTCACTGTCTCCACCAGCTGAACCGCTGATGATTGTTGACACATTAGCGGGTGGAGTCCATCACAAGTCAATAAGCATCTCTTTAGTTTTGGAGATATTAAGAATTTCAAAAAGCTTGTCATGGACTGGGCCATGGCCCGCCTCATGGTCCTACAGCTGAGTCATCAGTGAGTTGCATGTAGCACATAGATAATCGGGGGGGACACACACAAAACACACCCTTGGGGGTGAGGCACTGATGTTGAATCAGTGGTTCAGAGAGAGTTTCATTAACCTGGGTCCGGTGTGACCTCATAGTTATGAAATCAACACGCCAACACATTGTGCCAAAGTCAAAAACAGATAAGTCTGGAAGCCTTCAAGCTAAAACGTGGGGCTGCATGCAATTAAAAGAACAGGATTCAACAGTGTCTACACTGCTACAGGGCGATAATCATTCAATGCTTTAGGGCATTTACCTTTAGCTTCTGGTACCACAGTGGATTCAACTGCAGAAGCAAAACCATATGCAAGTAACGACAGGACTAGATAGATAGCAAAACCCCCATAAGTTGATGCTTGGGGGGCGCTACACTTACATCCAGACTGATGCGTTTCTTCCCAGGAGCTTTGGTAGCATCTCTTAGTGCCTCTCGCTCGCCGTCCTCTGAGTGCAGGTACTGCAGGTAGCTTTCACAGCCCTCGGCCTTCTCAGGAGGAAGAACCACTGTAAACACATGAAGAGATATTCAATGTAGGAACCAGAGTCTTTACAAGAAATTAGAAAAACAGTGTGCGTGGTTCAGCTATATATATATATATATATATACATACATATGTGTATATATATATATATATATGTATATATATAAATATATATACATATATATACATACATATGTGTATATACATATAGATATATAAATATATATCTATATATATATATATCTATACATATATATATGTATAGAAAATCTCTCAGGCTGTATTGCTTATGGAATCATGCATACTAATCTTTCGTACAATGTTAGATCTCTTCTCAGCTGCATAAAATATTCAGGGATTGTTTTCGCACAAAGCTTATCAATGAGTGTAAAACATCCTTCTCCACCTACCCTCTAGGGGACAGTGTTGATCTGTGAATTGTCCTTCCTTCAGGTCACCACTTGGAAACTCCTGGGAAAAGGGAAAAAAAAGACAAGGAGAAGGAGAGGAGAGGAGAGGAGAGGGGGAAGCAGAGACGTAAGTGAATCTACAGTTCAAACCACAGACACAGAGAAAACAAACAGTTCCAGCTGAAGCATTTCCTACTCAGATGAGAGAGGGAGAGCTGGAGGCTCCAGCGCAGCCAAACACTTTGAACATCTGCACGCTTATTGTGTTTCACTGTCTGGGACACAGCGAGTGCAGCCACAGCCAAGCTTTCAAGATTCCTCCAAGTTCTTTAAATGGACCTCTCCATCAAAAAAACAAAACACAATGCACCTCATCATCTGAGCTTTCTCTCCCTCTCTCTCAGCCAACCTGTTTATTTTCATCCGGTCTGAACCCACTGAGAAGTGTTTGATGGAAGAAGTCCAGAGTTCAGGAAAGGAGTGTTGCTTGATTTCTCATTGAAAACCTGACTTTGATCAGTTAATGTAACACAAACCTTACAAACGAGCTCAGCATCGTGTGCGTATTTATTTTGAATGGAGAATAATTGCCAGATGGAAATTTCCATGGAGATAGGATGGGACTGATCAAATACATACATTCATTGCACTAAAGCAAAAGTGGGACAGAGGGGTGGAAGGGAAAAAGGCTCTGCTGTCATATGTTAATAATCTATATCCTGCATAAAGCAGGACCACAATGAATTCATAACCATCCCACACATGTGCTAATGCAGAGGCTACGGGGCCTCCATTCCTACACACATGTGTGCACACACACACACACACACACACACACACTCTCTGCCATTCTTAACAAATGGATTGTGGAAACAATGAAAATTAAGTGCAGCACAGGCCCTAAACCACAAGTATTTAAACAACAAATGATTCATCTTATTTACGTCATTCTTGGTCCTCTAAGCTGCTCCACACACACTTTGAAATAAAATCTCACCAGACTGAATCAAGGAGGCCTACTGAAACGAGACAAATAAAAAACAGATAGATGCTAGAAAACAAAAGAACTCCATGTACCTTCAACAGAGCTGAGGCTCGAGTGAGAGTCAGAACATCTGCATGTGTTTAGGTGAGCGAGACCCCCCCACCCCCCCTCCTTCCCCTTCCCCTCTTTCTCGGAGTAATGACAGTGCCAGGGCTGGTGGTTCTATTTAACAATCTCATACCCCGTGATTATTCCTCACTTCAGAGGATGATACCTCCAGCCTGTAATCTGGTCCTGACCTTCACCGCTGAAGGGAGGAGAGTCGGTTGAGTGTCAGGGTCAAGGCTCGGACACCCCCTGCAAATTGGCCACTGGAGACATTGAGAGAATGCAGCAAAGGAATGGGAGTCATGTCTTGGGGGGCAGGAAGTAAGCAGGAGGAATAAAGAAAAAGAAGCGGAGGAAGGAGAGCACAAAGGGGGAAAGGAAACATTAGAGGAACAAAGATGGAAGAAGAGAAATGCAGATAAGGACAGGGGCAGAGGAGGATGCAGTTTGTTTAAAGGGAGATAGGGCCTATCTATTGCTTACTCCAGTTCCAAAGCTCAGTGGGAGAGAGAGGTGGAGGTGGGTTTTCACAGGCTCTGGAAATGCTTTGAGGAGAGGTGGAGACAACTGGTACCGCTCCCTGGGCCCCGAATGGCCAGCTTTCTTAAATCACACACTAGATTACAACTACACAAACTAGAAAGGAGACGAGTGTGCGTGCATCGCTACACATCCATCTTTTGTGGTTTTTGCAGCCTGGTTGTTTCCTCTCTGTGCTGGATGCTTTTATCTCCTTCTTTTTACCTCAGTTCCTTAATGAAGGGCAGCGTGTAAGGAAGATGGAGTTCACACAGCTACGCAGCTCAGAGGAACATCAAAGACTGCCATTGATTCTTCTCCTCCTTGTGCCCAGGAGCATGCAGAGCAATGTATACATAAGCGCCTCTAAATGAAAGACAGGAACTAACCCTAACCCATATCATGAAGCTAAGCAAATAAACCAATTGTCAAAAGTAAATCTCATCTCTAATTACAATCAGGAGACATCTTGTTGACTGCACAGGCGAGGGACCAGAGCTTGTGTTGAACACATGGCTTCCCCCTCCACACCTCCATTCACAACCATTTGGTGGAGTTAATGAGAGAGAAGGCTGGGTCTGACCACAGTCTGCAGTTTAACGTCTAAACACATGGCATCTCCATAACCATCGCCCACGGTGTCGGGCTCAAATCTGCCCACCACATGTGTAATTAACTGTGTTCTGGCATCTAGCGGCTCTCATTCTTTTACTATCAGATCTCAAACTGCTCTGTAGGCCACGCAAATGTGTTAGCGCTTCGTTTCTTCGCGTTTTCATTCACGGCCCATGCATGGTGTGACATTATGGGGAAGACAAATGCAAAACAGCGCGCACATCACCCAGAGTGGCAAGGAAATGATAAGGCACGAGACCTGCGTTGTCTTCAAAAACAGCGCATTACTGCAGTATGCACTGACAGTGCTCCCCGTCAACGGGTTCTGTCTCCCAGACGTCTTGACATAAGAGACAGACAGAGATGATGTGTGACGTTTGTTCCTGTTTAATGCAGCATTCCTGCCAAGCTTACCCCAAGCCTCAGCCTACTGCCAGACCTTTGTGTGGGATAGGGTAACCAGGAGCTTTCATAGCTCCCTACCAGGTGACATCAGACATCCCCCAGCAGTCTCTCTCTCTCTCTCTCTCTCTCTCTCTGCTCTCTACCACCCATCCTCCCACTGGAAAACACTGCACATCTTTGTTCTATCATCCCCCAGCCCAGACCCTAAATATGTAAGTATAAACACTTCCTTTCGTCCATTCTCCAAATCATACGATGCACAACACTTTTTGAAAACTGCATCTTCAAAAACAAGGGAGGCTAACATGAAGATTGTTTACACAGTTCCTCTGGCCTCGGGGTATGAAATATGGCAACTTGATCTGAAGTGTGGATGCGTATCCGAGAGCAAATATATGCTGGAAAAAATACAAAAAAAAAAAAGGGATACTGTTTGGAAACGTCCTCATTTCAAAGCTATGTGGTTTACTGAAATACTTCAAATAGCTTATGTTGTAATTAGCAGAGAAATACCAGCACAGTTCTATTTGTGTCTCTACTTTTTTTTTTTCAACACAGGGATTCTTTGCACTGTACTGTGGTTCCTTGTTCAAACCAGGCCAACAATCTCTGTTATTTCCTTGAGTTAATGCAGAAAGTGTCTTGGGAGACAAATGCTGAGTGGCTAACAGTGGGGTTTGTCCAGGATGTACGGTTTCCAAAAGTACAAAATCACCTGGAACAGACATTGAGGAGGGCGCCACAAGAAAGCCTCAATGGCCAACATCCGACCCGCATTCCCACTTCCACTGACCATTAATTGTACATAACTGTGGGGTTCCCTGATGAAAATGAGGATTGAAAAGTATCAATATAAAGAAAGGAACACCGGTTTGCATATAAAGTTCATAGTCTTCACCGCAGAGTGAAATTGGAGAGGTAGTGGGGTCATTGAGAAATAAAAGCTCTCCATTCCAAAAGAAACCAACCTGGCCTTGACTCAAAACCAGATGTGAGCGGTCGTACCAAGGAGAGACGGGGAAAAGAGAGAAAGACGAAGGGGTGGAGAGTGGAGGAAGGGGCTGGGGCTGAAAATAAGAAGGCCTGTTGCACAACTGTCTCTTTTCCTCTACAAGACAGTAAAATAACAATACGTTGGTCTTTTGACGGCTAAATTGAAAGCCCCTTTCTGCTTTTAGATGATCAGGGATCAGCTTTCATACCAGGTAAGTTGGCCGGGTAAGGTAATTATGGTACCCATGAGTCAACAGAGCTCACCTGGTCGTATTAAAACAATAATATTAAAACAAACATTACTGCGTACTGCATACTCCTGGATCTCAGTAATACTTGAATCACAGTATAAACACATGAACATGCTTTTAGAATTCTGTTGTTCATGCACTGTTATCATGACTGGGTCGAGCGCACTCAGAAAAAGGAGGTGGAATATTTCCAAGTTTGCCTCCCAAAAAAATCACAACCTTGCCTTTTCAACACTTGTCATTAGAAGACAGATAATATTTGCCTTTGTCCACTAATTAGGGTATTTATCCAGGTCATGTGTGCCATAACATGTCTTTCTATGAATGGAAATAAGATCAGAGCAAAATGCCATCACTGTTATCAGGACTGGCTCCCTGTGGCTAAGATGGCCCACAGATATGGTCCTTTCAGGGTAGTGGGGCTCTTTCTGAGGTCAAACAGGAGGCAAAACCCTCTCCCTTGGCAGGACATGAATCAGTGGGTGTAGCCTCTTTGGTACCAGTATTACAACAGCTGTGGGGAAAGATGAGCATACTAACATATCTATGTAAGAACAGCATGTAAACCACTGAAAGTCACCCACTCCCCCCTCAATCAGGAAAGACTATCTCCTAAACTCTGAACCCCTCCCCGCCATATCACTGCTCTTTTTTTTGTCTCTTTGCTTTAGACCTGCTGGACAGCATAAACAAAGATTAGCATCACTGGCAGACCACCCTGCATCTGTTAGCAGTCCTGTAGTCAACTTGCATTCATTAAAGTGGGCTTTGATGGGAGTCTGATGTAATGAGCGTCCCCTCATCAGCTGTCACACAGGCAGCTACTGTAGGGACTTAAAAAGCATGTGCCTCATACCAGTGACTGGGCTCACACACATGAATCTGGGTGAGGCATATAAATCACAGTTGGACACGGTAGATCATAACACAGTTGATCTAGTGTTTGATCAAATACACACAAAGATGTTGTCATGTTTTACTACCTGAAACACAAAACTATTCATTTTGCTTTTTAAGTCTGATGCCGCACACACATTATGACAGCACCACAGAGAACATGCTGTAATTCAGAGGAAACTGGGACTAATGGTGTAATGCAATTGTCTCTCTGTGGGCTTTTATATGACTAATGGCAAGTAAAATGAGTTACTTTATCAGTCACGAAGAACAACTTTTCTTGATAATTTGGGACAGGTCCTGGCTTTAAATAAAGTCAAGTAGGGTTTCCAAAAAATGAAGTCTACAGTAAGCCAAGTCTCACAGCTCATGCTAGGACATTAGGGCGTGGGAATCACAGGGTTACCTCACGATACGATATGCGATACATGGTCCACGATATCACTAATATTGCGATACAACAATTTTGTGATAATCAATATCTTGCAAGACAATCACATAGCGATACACAAGTGTGCCTCATTCATTTGAGCAGGGCCACCGCGAGGAGAGATGAAGTAGTGACGCCTGGCGAGTTAAAATGGCTGGGACTGTTTACTTTAGAGCACATTCATTTGTTAATTGAAATGTCAATATTTGCCCTGGCCAATCGATTATCGTATTGCACAAGGAAGGACGACGATATACCACCAAAATGATATTTTGACCCACCCCTATAGAAGATACTATTAAGGTAACAATGAGCAATTTGGTTACCAGTTGACAAACCAGTTAGCCTATAGATTAGTTAAAAATGCGTGTCATGTTCTTCTCAAAGAATACGGCCCTTTAGTTTGTAAAACCCAAACACATTCAACTCACGTTTAGTTATTTTTGGGCAAATAAATACATATTATATCTAAGTTGATGCAGCTTCATTTTCTTTCATTCTGCTTGTTCCAATATTTTTTTTACCAGTGATAACTATACTGCAAGACCAGATGTCGAGAAAAAATACATAGATACAGGACAGGAAACATTCACAGCGTATTTTTGAGCTCACACCCTGACACCCTTACAAACAACAAAGAGGCGAGCACACAAGGGGACGGCATATCAAAGTCCGTGTAGGACAGACAGTTAGACTCAAACAGGATGTTCCTCTGTTTCTGGCCTGCATGTGAAATTCTGTAAGCTTTTGCACAGGCCCCTGGCTCTAAAGCCGAGCCAATGGGGTGTGCGTCCAGGCTGATAAAGCTGAGGGGATTTGCTCCACATTCCACAGGCTCTTTAAACAACACAGTGGATCTCAAAATACCAGGTTGTGGTGGGTGAGGTGACCGCATGTGTCCCAGCAGAGCAGTACATGAAATTCATCAGCTGCAGCAGATCTCTTGTGCTCCTCAAAACCACCACCTGTCAGTCATAGTCACTGCTCAACTTTGTCTGGTCCTGCTGGGCGAAAACCATTTCATCACATGTCACTCCCATCTGTAAAAGTGCTTTTGATGTACCGTAGTTAGTGTCGGGTTATCTAGCTGTCTGTACTGGGGTGTCAGTTGTAATTGCTCTCACCTGGGAGATAACCACCAACATCACTGTTTTCACTGCTCCTTTTGTTAAGCTGAGAGGGATTTGAGTCACAGGTTTGAAATCCCCGGCAGCTCATAGGGGTGTGGCTCTGTGGTTGAAGGCTGTTGGAACTACAGGCATTACAGTGCTCCTGTGGGTGACTGAGAAATGTAAACAAACCATGGTGGGGAAAGACAGCTGTACACCAGTGTGGAAGACCAGCAACATTGCCCAAGCTCCACATGTAGAGTGGTTCCCAAACCCTTTTGTCTGCTGTATCCAAACAGCCGCATCGGCTGAGCCAAGCCGAGTACGCCTTCATCAACACCAACCATCATGTTCTTGAGAGTGGATTAGTAACTTGAGTCAAGAAGATGTTGCTACAATAATTCTACTTTAAAGTGATAGTTGAGGGTTTTTTTTTTTAAGGTGAAGTGGTATGAGGTAAGTGGTACTGACTGCACTGCACCCTGTGCCCCCTCTGCATAGAGAAACAGCTTCAAGACACTCAAAGAACATGAGGAAAAACTTGATTTTAGCCACTTCAGAAAAGACACCCCTAAGAAAATCTATGCCCACTGAAGTCTATAATAGTCTATGTCACTTCACTTCTACTTTAGACATCCACTTCAAACTGGAAAGTGAACTTACACCAAAGTCCATGGAGAAATCAGTGTTTTAAGCTCATTGAGACATGAGAGTGAGCATCCATGTCTCAAGCTTGTTTCCAGTCCAGTACAGTCAGAACTGAGTACAGTATATGTCAGGACCTCATACAACCACACATGTAACCACAACCAATCTATGAACTATCCCATTTAAATTGAATTCATCTTGGATTCCCATCCTGGTTGGGAATCACTGGAATACACACAGGAATGATGCTGTCCATCTCATCCACAATGGTGTTTTGGCAGCCCACTCACATCTAAGGCACTCCTGCTGTTCAAAAGCCAATGGTGTGGTAGATGAGCTACTTGCTGGTTTCCTGAAAATGTCCTCCAGCAGGATAAGAGTAGGTTCAGGCCCACTAGTTACAGCTCCCTTAGGGTAACTTAAAAACAGAAGCGCAGATCCATATGACTGACCGTGATAAGAGGAGCTTATACAGCCATGACCAATCAGCCAGTAATGTAGCATGAACACGTCCATCTGCGAGGCATATTGAGCAAACAAGGACGGTCGGCTGTTGTACTGTACTAATATTGCCTGCTGTCCTCTGGGGAATCAGGATCACTGCTTAGTCAGAGGCTAAACACAGAGTTCAGTGCAGCAGGATACAACAGACAACCAAGGTAGACGTCGCGAGCACACAGGCAGAGCCTCGAATAACTCATCTACTATGTGGCATAACTATTCCCCCTGACACTTGCCAAACCTCAAGTCCAATGGGACACCACTCGTTTGCATAATTGGTACTGTTCCTCCTTACTATGAAATATTTAAGGCTTGATGCCATCCTGCCAACATAGTTTGGGTTAAAAAAAAAATGGCTTTGCAGACTGTTGCACAGTTTTTGGCACAAACTATCTTCAATCTGACTTACAGGGGAAAAATGAGAAATGCTGCATATTTAAAGTGGCTGCGGCTCTTTTATCTTCAATCTCTTTCCATTGTTACTGTAACTGTCTCTGACTGTCCTGTACTGCTGTCTCCTCCATCTGTTAGGGATCACCAGTCTCAAAGAAACAATTATTGACACTGGAAGAACCAGCTTAATTCCAACCTGTGAAGTTCCTCACAGACCTGGAACTGGACAGGGGGTCATCCCAGGGTCAACATCAAGTGTTTTCCCGAGGATTCCTAAAAATACACTCCTGCAGGGTATAGGGAAACATAAGAGACTCCATGATCTTTAGATGATGAGAAGGAAGCATGAATATGTAACATGGAGGGGTGGAGTGGCTCAGTGGTTAAGACCCTACCTTGTGTACCAAAGACATCATGGTCGCAAGTTCGATTCCACCCCTGGCTAATTGTACTTGATTCCAATGTAAGTCGCTTTGGATAAAAGCGTCTGCTAAATGACATGTAATGTAATGGACCACTGCCAAATGGTCACATGTGAGACCCAACTTCCCATGAAAATGAGGACAGAGTTAAAAGCCGATGATGAACAGATGAAGACCAATTACTGATGCATCAAAATCATGCAAAACTCATTCATATTTCTGATGAATAATTCTCAAAGAACATTACTGGTCAAAAAAAAAAAAGACATGATAAATTACTTTTGAAATCATAGCTACAAGTCGGGAATTTTCAGGCTTCATTAAGGAAACCATGAATTCAGATTTCTTTTTGTGATGTGTCACAAAAAAGATACCGAGCAAGCAGAGATTTTGAGTCCACAGTTGGCGAGACCACAACATCTGCCCTTTTTGCCTTTTAGGCTGAAGCTGCCATGTGTGCACTTTAGAGACCTGACAGACTAGCTGTGTGTTTCTGAAGCACAGTTCCCCAGTGTGAAATTCTGGAACGTAATTCATCCATGGCACAAGCAGAGATCAAAAGGCTATGGTGCAGAGGGCAGCTCAGCGCTGCTCCACCTCCTCCCACAGCTCCAGCTCTTTGTAGCAGGGCGCACAGAAAGCTGCTGCTTTCACAGCCATAATTACTGCAAACTGGGGATGTGAGGCCATGAAAGCCTCTACACTTAAACACGGGCTGCATTAGCTTAGCTGCTTGTATATTCTTATCTTATCTCAGGTATAAAGCTACAAGCCTGATGCAGTCTTGCTCTCTATCACACACACACACACGTCTGGAGGCAGCCCACTTGAAAGCACACAAGTGTGACACTTTAGCATTTGATAAAAGTTGTTGAAGGCGGATTTATGCTTGAAAAAGCTGAGGGCGTTGATGTGCAATAACACTTTAAAAGCTACGAGATAATCAGGTGCTACCAGGATGGCGCAGTTCTCAAAGCTGAGCACATGGTACTGGGGGTAAAAGTTCAGATATTCTGATACACTGGCATTCTTGAAGTGATAGGATCAGTCGGCCCCTATCAACACAAAGAAGTAGGTGCTGGTGACAGATAAAGTCGTCGCAGTGCTACCATATTTGAGGATTGAGTTTTATGAGTCACATTTTACAATTCGGTGCACTATAAAAGCCAAGAACTGCACAAGTCGCTTCATAGAGATTGACATGAAATAAAATCCAGATTTAGAAGAGTGTGTTGTCTTGTTTAAGCACCTTATATGAGCAGATGTGTCTCTAAAAAGGTGCTTGGCGGAGGGGGACAAGCATCACAGAGAGAACTGCTGTTTATTGAAATAAGTCTTTAAGTAAACATGTTACATGGCACACAGGGCCAGGTCAGCTTTTGAAGTGGATGGGCTGAGGAAAGAAAAGGGTGGGGGAAGAAAAGAAGGCTGCCTTCAGAGGAAATGAGAACAGTGGCCTCTTTCAGCACTGTTTCATCCTCTCCCTCCCTTTTTGTCACGTATAGAGTGAGCACAAAAGGCGTTTGGGTACATAAACACAGAATGTGAAAACCACCGAGTTCCTTTTTGTACCTGAAACACAGGAGAGGAACCCGTCTAAAACCCGTATTTCCTTATAAAGTCCCTCAGAAAAATTACCACCCACGACAAAAAATAAACCACTTCCTTTTAGATGGAGACCCGTTGAGGTTTTCTGATGACGGGAACAGGTTTGTGTAACAAAAGCAAGTTCGCAGCCATTCCCCATTGGAGAGGATTGTGATGTGCAGGAGGGGAGCTGAGCCTGTGCTGTCTGCAGAGCCCAAATCCAAGCTTTGAAGCCGCTCGTGTGTTTCAACAGCTAACCACTTTCAGATGGGACTGTGGCGTTTTATGAGCTGAGTAATAGCGATACCTACACATGTGCAGGCTTGGGGTCCCAAAGAGGGGAAGCTCAGCTCGCAGCAGAGAGAAAGATGCCGAGTTCCTCAAAGGTTCTGCACACGAGTGTGTTTTATAAATCTTGTGCCATGGAGTTCTGTACATGAAACTGCACGACAAGAAGATGGATACTGTTTAAAATGTGTTCACCTTTGAGAACAGCACTGCTAGGAATTCCACTCGCTTGAACATCAAATTAATTTAAAGATATCAAGGTACCCTGTGTAGAAAGGCATGTCATGCTCAATGAGAAAGCCTGATTTGTAGAACACTTAAAAAGAAGCAAAGATTTTTGTCTAAAACAGCTCAGCATCACACAAATGAGTAATGCTACCAGCTTTGGGTACCCTCCACTTTTTTTTTTTCCTTTTAGCAAAATGGAAGGCAGGATTAGTGGTGTGTGTGTGTGTGTGTGTGTGTGTGTGTGTGTGTGTGTTCCTCCACTCCCCAGCCTCAAACCTTAGAGAGCGTCAGGTTCAGGAATGTAGAGTAAGGATGAAGTTTCGAAGCAGGGGTGACTCTGAAGGCCTTTTATACACAGGAAGCATATCATAGGGGACGCACACTGCATCACAACACGAACAGCACTTGAATAATCTGACTCAAGTTTTATACATATAGAATATTTTTGCTCTGGCATTGCTATCCCTTTGTTTTCCATATTTTCTCACACTAACATAGAGAAGTAAGGGTATTCATGTCCAAGATTTATAGCTATGAGCATATTGTGCTGCGAGCAACTTCCCCAGAGCTTGCATTGTGAGACGTACAGTGAGTCGGCATCTGACCTTTGTGGAGACCATCTCAAATTTCCTCCGCTGAATTCATAGGATAACAAACTCATGTCCAAAAGAGGAATCCCTTATCCTCCTTTAAACAAACAAGCAAACCCTCGGGCTCCCTTTGAATCTGTAAATATTTATGGAAACAAAATATTGAAGAAAAACAGTCTGACAATGTTTGGAGTCTACTCTCAGTTCAAAATGGAATTAAAACAATGTGATCGATTAGCAAAGGCTATAATAATAGTGTACAATGACACCACCGACAACATGACTGAAAAATAGAATATTCCCTTGGCTGCTCTAAGGCTTGCAGAATAGAGTCCACTCAGAGAAGAGCTAACACTTTCTGAGGGGGAACAGGGGTTTATGTGGAAACATACCTTACACACTAAAATGTAATAACCTTTGAGTCTCCCGGTGTTTTACTTGGCTGGAATAAACTCAAGATCAAACACAGACTTGGATCCAGCAGCTTTTGCCAAAAATGTCAGCGTTAAGCACTGGGCTCCAGCTTCAGGTATTTTCTTTCCCCTGGCAAGGAGCGAAAGAAAAGACATAGACCAGGGTTAACCCTCAAAGGGGCTGCCCCAAACAGCCACCAGCCCACTAATCATCCAGAGGAAGTGAGGTCTCCTAGCTGTCATCGGTGACCATGCATGTCTCGGTCGCATATAGTGTCAGTGAAAACCCTGGGACGGGCTGCCTGCAGTGAAGTTCAGATATTCACACAATAAAGCATTTATGACGACTGAAAACCGCTCCTTTAAAGCTCCACGGATCTCTCTGAAGCACACAAACAAGATATCTCATAAATATCTTGAAAAGCAGTGACAGGAAGTGAGTAACTTCAAAGTGGCTGTCATGGAGCCGAGATATCTCTAAAGGCGACAGAGCTTCATTCCATACGTCTGCAGATAAAAAAAAGAAAGAAAAAGCTCTTATAATGAAGGAAGTGAAGTGACTGCCATTCATCTTGTCTAAAAATATTCTCTTCTCAACTGTGGGAGACATTTTAATTATTATGTGTGACATTTATGTTGTTACACTGCGTGAGTGGCACACATTGGGCCGGGTTCAACGTCTTTGTCAAATGGCCACGTGTTCTTTTGCCAGAGACCGATGCAGCACCATCACACTGAATCTGGTCAAATAAATAAGAGAGTTGTGTTTTTCTTTTCATGTGGGCCCACTGTCTTCCCATGTTCCCAGTCAGAGCCAAGTCGAATCAGTCTCCTCATTCAACTTTCAGCAAGCAAAGAAATCCAATGAACTCCTGTGTGAAAAACACACCCTAGTAAGTCTGATAGTCTCCGGTCCAATTCCAATCCAATTTGTTTATAAAGCAGAAATTGGAAGCTGAAATTGAACTACATCGAATTACAAACATACCCAGAGAATGGAATTGTGGTACAGGGACATATAGCCACCTATAGTGTAGCAGAGTTAAACACACTACAGACAACAAATCCATTCCCTGCTCGTGCTTGTATACTGGGACAAGAAGATGTTCAACTGAACGTCATGCTATAGCTCGACTTAAGTGTGCATGGAAACACGCTGTTTGATTCCTCCCGATGGACGCAGGCCCCCACTCTTTTCATAGCCACGGCAAACTGCTTCAAAGTACCTCAGAATGTGAAAATACGCTCCGAAAAATAAACATTTGATGTGTCTGCAGTGTTCTGATGACTTTCTCCATTAGGTGCAGGCCACACAAACCACACGTTGCCTCTTACTCACTCATATACACTCAGTAATGCAGAGAGAGAGAGAGAGAGAGAGAGAGAGAGAGAGAACTCAACCTCTGACTCACAGGCGAAGCCATGCGGGCGATACACACTTCGACACCCCAACATGAAAGAATGGCTAAAACAAGCAACTGGCACTTGTGATGTGAGCTGACATCAACCAGGTGATGATGTTTACACATGCGCTGGACAAACTGCGACCAGAAAGAAAGTGGTGTGATTTGCATGTTTGACACTTGTTAGAAGTCAGTATGGAAGGAAAGGTGAGCTCAGTGGTCAGCTCCTGGCCAAAGAAATGAAGCGGACAAGGCGGATGAGGCTCTCCATTTACTACCCTTCCCCCACTACCTTTAAAGCCCCTTAAATATCCCTCCAAAAAAAAAAAACACCCTTAAACCCACCACCACTGCCCGCCCCCCCTCTCTTTTCCTATTCCCCGCCACCCCTCTCTCACCCCCTTCCCACCACAGCCCCTCTCCCTGCTCCAGGATTTTGCTGTACAAACCAGGAACAGATGTCTGCCGGGGCCGTGCTGAAAGACCCCGCTGTTCTGGATGCCAGCCACATGCTTTTCATTCAGAGATGAAGGCTCACAGCTCGCCTTCTTGTGAAGCCAATTTAAAAAAAAAAAAAAGAAGGGGTGGAAAAAAACAAACTCTCCAAATGCCTTTAAGTTGCTTCAAAAGCAGTACATACAGTATAAAGTATGAGCACACCTTTTTTGTCTCCTCTCCACCGTGTATTTTTCTTTGGTAGCGCCGCAGCGGGGACAGACCATTCTGTTTTATTTATGGCTGTATGAGAGGCAGCAGTGAAGAATCACGAGATGTTGATGACGACAATATTCTTTGAAACAAAAAAAAGTCTCCAAGTACTCCAAGGCCTCAGGATGTGTGCAATTATGAGCACGACACATAGAGCACAGCGCTAAGAAAGCACATGGGCTTGAAACTTGTGGCTGTCTGCAGAAAAATAAAAAGTCATTTAGGGCAGCGGCCTTAAGATTACACAGATATCCCAGCGTCACATCCAAATCAAATACTGCCAATTCAAAATGAACATGGTGACTAGAAGATATACCCACATGCCTAGTGGTGGAACTGTCCAAAGAAAACATCCATTTTGAGTAGGATCACCAAATGAGGACTTTTATAAAAGGGGAAACTCTTATTCACAAATTCCGAATGAATGTTAAAAAAACATTAGCGTACAATTAGTTTAGTGAGCTGCTTGGGAACTGTGCTCTTAAACCTAATTTATTATTGCGGGGTGAGTGCTATGTAACTCTCCATAAGTCAAAATAAATCTGCGTCTTGGAGCTGTTGGCACACTCGCTCCTCACAGACTGAGTCTGCGAGCAGTTCTGAGACAAAAGATGGTGCTGAAAGGCTGAATTAGGCTGTCATTATTTGGGCATCCAAGCATGTCTGCTTTTAAGCTCCAAAATGAAGCAGTGAAGTTGTGAATGTGTGTGTGTGTGTGTGTGTGTGTGTGTGTGTGTGTGTGTGTGTGTGTGTGTGTCTGGACTGTTGATGTGTTGATGTTTCCAGAGGTGAAACACAGTGAACCTTCACGGAGCTCTTCCACTAATGAACAGGTTTGGATAAACACCGGGTTTGGCATGTTCTGCATTTTACATATTCAATAACTACAGACTGAGCTCACTTTTTTGTCGACTGCACCTTGACCTGTCACTTTGATCTTACCTGTAATATTTCTACATTACACCAGGTGCTCGGACAGGTGTGACCTGTCTTGAACACCTGCGAAGACGAGTCAAAACCCCTCGATGACTGTACGCAGAATTAGCCGAGTCACCTCGCTAAATCGTGCTCTCTTTGTCCCTCACGCCGCACTTTCAGGAAGGCTGTAAGGATCACAGATTGAGGGCAAGCTGCCAGCTGCAAACTTCAATATCAATATTTAACCAAGGCTTAACATCCTTTGATCTGCTCTCATGTCTCGCTAAAGCACAGGAAAGCGTTCACAATGTGGTGGATTGAAAACCAAAAGGAGATTGGTGGTTCAGGCAGCACGATGTCGGGTATGGGCTCTGTTAGTGCTTGTTTGTTGTTGTTGTTTTGTTTTTTTTCCAGCTTTTCTCAGCCCATCCCCCCAGGACAGGGCAGGGGGATAGAGGGGTGAGGGTTCGGAGGCTCCACTGATATCAGAGCCCTTTTATAACTCACAGCTCAGTGCTTTGAAGTCACAGCCAGACAGCTCAGGAATCCTACTCCCCCATTTCACAATGAGGAGGGGGTGGTCACGGATAGTTTGTTTGGCCAATCTCTTTCTATATGAAATTATAGGTAGATTTAAACTGTCCCTGCAGCCATGACTTAAGCCGGTAAAATACAGTCTGTTGACAAGGGATATACTGGAATACAGGAGGGGAAAATGTCAAATCTGCTGAATAACACAACATCCAATTTCTCCATAATAATCAACGTGACAAAGTAATCCATTCCTGGTGGGGAATTAATTAACAGTAAATGGGATCGAGCGGGAAAAATGCTGTTCCTGGTTTACAGCAGAGATGGATCATATGTCCATAGATCTGTTCGATGGGAAACTTTATGACATGAAAACATCCCCAGGGACATGTATCCTTATACTAATGTATGCAGGCTCATTTCAAACAGCGTGAATAGAGCTGTCACTGTACATAAAAGCAGACAGTCACATATTGAATTTGCAGTACAATAGTGAACATATATCATCTTGGTATGGATTTCATTCACGCTTCGTACTTTTGTGGCATTCCATCCGGGCTACAACGGACCGATATTGAGATTCTACATAGATATGGATGCAGTTTGTTTTTAAGGTTTAGCTTCTGGTCTATAATGTCTACTGTAATCATGAAAAATATACATTGTGCTTCGCCACGGCCCCAAGCAAAGTATTCAGATTTCCACTTCTTTGTGTTCAAACATCACCCATAAACCCAGAGATGTTACGTTGTGTACGTGTCACATAAAACGAGGAAAAAGTCAGAAATCCAAAAGTTAATAACACAAGGTAACGCAGAAAAAACACGTATGCTATGTTACTTCCTGACACAGAGGCCGCACAATGAAGCATTACAACACACTTATAGATCAGTATGCAACAACAGATGTGAATCTCCACCTCCTGCTCCACCAATCCAGAGAAAGTCTCAAAGAAAGCGTTCAGACCGTGCGTGAGTTACCTCGACTGTATCCAGCTCATGACGCTGTATAAATCAGGGCCATGACTTTGATAGTAGTGAGGGTGGGACTCACTTAACTAATAACTGCCAAGTTTAAGCTTGTGGTGGTTTCCCCTCAGGGGAGTGTGAACTCCAGCTCCTCTGAAGCGGAGAGGAGTTCTCTTTTAATTTGCCACAAGTGGGCGGTTTACAGTCTTGATATAATCCATAACTCTTCTACCATTGCAACCACCCACCTCACTGATAGCCAGTACCTCTGTGTGAACTTCTCACACTCACCCGTCTGAGATCCCAGGACTTTTCATGCTCCTCAGAAAATTACACGCTAATTGAAGTGATGTAATGTTATGCCGCATACTGCGGGCCGCATTAAGAATGGGAGGCTTTGAGGAAAAAGACACAGCCCCTGAGTCATGATGCCAGCAGCCACAAGAGCAAACTTCATACTCCTCAGTCTGAAACGACTACCTTTGCATCCTGTCTGTGTGTTTCAGTGTTTGTGCTGCTTCTGGCCAAGCCACTTCACACACGGGGCTCATAGCTGTCATAAGCCATCCAGTGATGCTGGCAGGAAGGGAATAACCACGGCAGTGTTGTGTCGGAGCCAGACATGACAGACAGAAAGAACAACACAAGACAACACAGCAATAGACATCAACGCATCTTCACACGCGCCTGTGAACGCAGCTCTCGCTTCCTCTTTAAGAAACTCTCAGCTCGTCTTTCGGGGGGAGGGAAAAAAATGGGAATGTAACCACTTCAGCCAGACAACTTTGAAGTGTCCGACATATTCATCCCATCAGCAAATACAACACACACACACACACACACACACGTTTCAATGAGATGTGTTCACGTTCATGTGATGGAGACACACTTGAGCGAGTGTGGAGAGGAATAGAAAGGAGGCAGAAAATGCAACTGCCTTAAAACACCAAACATCCACAAGCATTTATCATCACTTCAAGGCACTTTAACAGGTTTACACTAAAGAAAAATCATCATCTTTACTGGAATAAATCATAAAAGTGACCATGTTGTCTTTGTGGTTAAAGAATTATACATTATTTTCAAAATAAGCGACCTCTTTCTTACTTGTTGTCATATACATATATATATATATGTACATATATATATGTACATATATATATATATATGTACATATATATGTCTATATATATATATATATATATACATATATATATATATATATATATGCATGTTTAAAAGACTAATGCCTGATATTGTACCTGAATGTTCTTCAGCTTGTGCTCAGTCCCGCTGTACCTCTCACACTCCTCCATCCCTCTGCGCAGGAAAGCGTTCACAACAAAACTGTCTCCTGGGGAAAATGAAGACGAAAACACCGCTGATTAGCAGGAAGTCAAAACACCTACAGACTGTCATCATTTATTATTTATTATTATTATTTATCACACTACATGATAGTGACCTGTCCTCACCTTCAGGGTTTTCTCTGCGCTTGCACGCTTCAGAAACACACACAAAAACAAGGGGCAAACGTTACTTATTATCATTTTTAAACATGAAATAACAAATTCATAAAACATGTATGAGAGTGCGTGTTTAGTTGAATCGTCTCTTACCGTGTTTGGACTGAAGTTTCCCCATTCTGAAGTCTCTCTTCCCAGGATCGGTAAAGGTATAGTCCGAAATCCGACGCGGATGAAGCGGTCACAGGTTCAACATGGTCACATTGTGTTTGTTTGGCAACGAGAAAAAGTCCCGCTTCATCGCTTCCTCGTTCATCGACGCATCGCGCGTGTCTGTGCGGACACGTTATTAGTGTTCGTGAAGTGAAATGGACAGAGACGATGGGCGCGCGCTCCCCGTGACTGTGTCCTCCTCACATCTACAACTGAATGTTGGAGCGTCTCGAGCTCTCTCTCTCTCACACACACACGCCGACGAGCGCGTGTCAAGACGCACCAAAACACAAAAGGCACTTCCGGTCTGGGCTTTTTGAAAAAATAAATGAAAAGATTTCTATTTTCTATTGCACGTGTTCAGACTATACTATTGTTTTATATTTTACACAGACGTTCATATTATATTGTGTTAAATAATTAATTTATTTTTATATTGTATTGTCTTGTTTTTGTTCATTCTTATACAATAATTGTTTTCCTTCATTCTCTTCAATTCTTCTTAATCTGTCACAGTGTTTATTGATCTTGACGAATTACAGAATATTTAAATCCTACTTGCTCAATAAAACACAAGTTAAAATTAAACATGCAAATATGTAAAGGGCTGGTTTTTTTTTTGAAAAGGGATGTTTTATCATGTGAAGAACTGTGAGTTACATTAATTTGTCTATTGTCTATTGAAGGATTATTATTAAAGACACTTCTACAGTATTTTATGCAGGTTTTTATTTCCTTTAAATGCGTTTGTATTTTATTCCTAAATGTGTTTTTATTTTGAAAAGTATATTCCATAGTTTTCCGGTTTTATTTAGAAGTTGGCAGCTTGTGTGCCGTTGACTGTAAAACCACGCCCTCTGTCGGTGCAATTGTCCAACAAAAATCAACATCGAGCATACAAAATGTTACTTCAATAGTTTTATGAATCATTTTAGTTTGAAGGCAGATTTGTGACCCTGGATTATTTCAGTCTAGCAGCCTGAACATGGAAAGGTGGAGCTCATTATTACCACAGTTGTTGAGAAAAGTTAATTAAATCTTCCCCCACAAAAGCCTGTGATCATTGAACATAAATCAGGATGAACTGTTTTGTATTGTTAAAGAAGAGATATTTCTGTCATGTATTGTGTGTGTGAGGATAAACACAGGTGCAATTAATGATAACAATACGTGACTGTTAGTGTTTGCAGGCAAAATACAGTCATTTCTTTTTTGTTTATGGTTTGCATCATGAAATCGCAGAGGAACCATTTGTTTGAGGGAGAACACGCCGTACTTCAAACCACCATGCGGCGATCAAAAGCTCCGCAGCACTTTTATAGTTTGTTTCCTTTGGCAGGGTGTTAAAACAGGCCCCGGCTGCAGGACACAGGCCAAGAGTTATGAATATTCATTTACTTAGGCAGCTTCTCTGAAATCTGTGATAGTATGAAAACATGAATGTGATGTTAGTGTTTGGTAAACATCCCACTCCTGCAGACTGCATTCAAAACTAGAACAGATGTTACTTTGATCTTCGCATGTTATCGAGACATAAACTGTTATTATACGTCCGGTGCCAATTGCTCACTCGTTCAGTCAACTCACCAAAGTGCTGCTGTCATGTCAGGAATTATGGCCCATCTTTATTCTTTATTACCTCCACAGAGGAGCTCTGCCTGAGAAAACATGAGAGAAATATATTCTATGTGCTTTTGGAAGAACATCTTATTTTCTTTGAGAATGGAGGGCCTACTGTATCTCAAGTGTCCCAGACTCGCCGCCTCATACCTTGATGAATGTGGAGAGTGAGTAAAGGGCTCTTCCTGTCAATTTGTCCAACGTTAGACTCCTCACACAGAAAACACTCTGGGATCAAAGTCTATTTATGGCTGACAACACAAGCAGACATTTGCATTGCTCACTGGTGGCAGCTTTATTAGCACCATATTAATACCATTCCTTTATGTAGCCCAGCTCCTTCTACCTCATCCTCTCTCTCTCTCTCTCTCTCTCTGCTACTCCTCCTAACATCCTGCTTAAATGGATGACAAACATATGGCCCACAGAAACGTCTGAACTCAATCCGAAACAACTTCTCATGCAGTTTCTGACAGTATAGTTTAAACTGGGAACAAAGAGTTGTCTTTCTGAAAAGGCAACGTTCACTTGGATAAACGTCCTGGTTTATCTTCAGAGGCTGTCATGCAGATGAAGAATTGAGAAGCTCTGACAGTTTGATTTTAATGTACTCGCACAGAGCATGTGGATTTATTTACTGGCCAAATCCAGTACGCTTCAAAAGACCCGAGTCAACCAATGCTGTGCTACACTTTTAAAACAATAATCTAAATCATTATCTTGAGGCTTATGTTTAACATTTAGCCTCACGTAAAATGAGTGATAGTTTCCACGGTTTCTGTGTGCAGCTGTGTGAAGTTTCCTATTTCCTATAAGTGTGTGTTTAAATGTATCCCCTCCCCATGTGAATCACCACTGGCACAGGCAGCCATATTCCAGTGCTTTCAGTCGTGTACCTGAACAACAGTGTGGAGGATAAACATCAGGCTTTTGTTTTGTTTGGAGCTTTCTGACATTTTCAAACAGCTTGAAACAATGATAAAACCCTGTAACAATAAGGCTTTTGACTTTTCTTCCTTCTCGGCCTTGATTGCCTTTTAACAGCTGCCTGGTTTTGGAGCAACTACAGTCGAAAAGAGAAAAAGGCCTCCAGACAGAGCAATTATGGTTTTATTTACAATGCCCATTCCTGCGACTTTTCCTTTCCTCCATCTGCCTTTTATTCTCGCTCCACTTTGTTGATCCTTCATCAGATTAGAGGAGAGCTTCCTCATGTGATTCATCACACAAAACGTCTTTGACGAATGATAATTGTGGGTGCTAAACAATTAGGTATACAAGATACTCTAGCATTAAAACGGATCATTCAAACGCAACAATTTTGTTTCTCCAGTTAAATAAGGGCTTTCTGTGGAAGGGGATATCCATTCTGGGCTTTCTGTGAAACCCAGTACTTCAGAAAATCTGATGAGTCTGAATCTTTGGTTTGATCTCAATGACAACCCTTTGCCCGTAAAGTAAGTCAATCAACATTTCAGGTAAAAATGTGCTGAATCAAACGCCCAGCAGAGGATATTTTAAAAGCAGACAGCGATGTCGTTGTGTATTTATTAGATTATTAATATGCAAAAACTCTGCGTTTGCTTTCCTTTCACATTCGAGAGCAGTCTACAGAATCCACCTTTGAAGTGGTAAAGTGAAAAAGCTGCTGCCCAACAACAAACAAAGGGCATATTGTCTGAACGCAGCAGCTGACATGCAAAGCAGCGGAGCATTCACAGAATGCAAAACATGTTCATATGAACAATGGAGCCACTGATGAGTGCATGTAAACGGTGCATATGACAGATACATCTCCAGTGAAGCCCCATGAAGGAGCCTGTCTCACAAAGGCAAAATAGCTGTATTTGCTGCGTAAGTATCCTTTTTATTTGCGGAGGGGTTTTGGTTTTATTCAGCAAACTTTAGAAAACATCATCATCATCATCCTGTTATGTGATGCAAATTGTATTTCTGTGAGTATTCTCATGTATTGTCTACACTGTGATGATTATGTGTCTCATTAAAGTCACCACATAAAACTTAAGTCTCTCCTTGTCTACAACTGTATAACAGCATTTGTGCGCCACCAAGTGGTGGCCCAGGGCTGCCTGGGACAAACTTTAATGCCTACAATGCCTATAACATCATTCCTAATGCCATATGTGCATTATCTGGTTCCCCGGAGACGCACTTCTTTAAAAAGTAAAGCCAACATAGTTATAGCTTTCACTTCTCTGATTGCAAGACGTCTCATTATTCTCTCCTGGAAGGAGCAAACACCTCCCAATTTTCCAAGATGGATTAGAGACATTATGTACTTTTTGAAACTTGAGAAAATCAGAACCACCCTTAAAGGCTCCCTTTAAAACATTAAAAAGACTTGGACCCCATTCCTGGAGTGTTATAAGAGCTTACAAATACCATTAGATGAGGACTAGGATGCTAGTATTAGCTTTATCATTATTATTTATTTATTTACTTTAATTTTGTCTTGTCTCTTTTTCTGACTTGGACTCTGAGAGGTTGGGTGGGTTTGGGCACTTTTAATAATTGTAATCACTTGAATTAAGCAGCTGCCTTTTTCAGTATAAGCTGCAAACAAATGTATGGTTGGTTTAATGGAGAAGTCAATACAAAAACAGTTGATTAAACAGAGATGGGCCAAAAAAAATCACAATTTTAAACAATTTATTACAGTGTTTTATACAAAATAAAATAGCAAAGAGTGCAAAGATGATATAGAACTGACAATGGCAAAAGAATATTTCCCGAACAAGAGAAATGTCACCTTTTAAAACCAGAAGAGAGGACAAACAAAGCCAAGGTAATTGTACAACAAGCAGCTTGTCCATCAAAAATAAGAGGCAGGCACGTTATGAAAAAAAACCTTTAACACGCAATGTAGGAAACTACAATATGATTTCTTTACTTCTGCTGCTTCGCCTTCCACTGAGGCCTCGGGAACATCGTGGAACTGCTTCTTATTTCTGTCGGACAAGCTGCCATTTCCAAGAAACAAATGCACAGATTGAGCTTGTGTGTGCATCAATGACATTATGAAAGGAATTATTAAAGTTAAAGCTGCATGTTATATTAAAACTTTAAACATGGTGGAGACGAGAAAGTAGTAAACAATAACAAAATTCAAGCACTGGATGGGTATTCCATCTTACACCAAATTAACATTTGTTAAACAATGTTTCTCGTAAATGTACAGTATTTAACATAGTGCTGTCAAAAAGCACAGATTAAGCTTAAAAAAAAGACGTACGGGTTATGGTTTCTTTGAACTGGAAACAGGAAATAGGACCGAGATCTCATGAACAATCACATGTCAGCATTGTAATAAGATCAGAACCCATTGACCAGATTAGATTTTTCCTCCCTTTGTTTAGCCACTGCTCGCTCCATGGCCTCCAGAAACCTCTCAAGGGTCACTGTCGGCGACTGCAGGCAAACAAACCACATTAAAAAAAACATTGCCCTCTATTTTTTTTTTTTTTACCCATACTCTGTAGAACAAAACCATTTACTTACCCTCACAAACAGTGCATGGGCGAGAAAAGGCAACTTCCTCAGTGCTCTTCCACTTAAACCTTTGCTTTTTCTGGAAATGAAAAGAAAAACAAAACAGTTGCCTCTGGCTGTTTCAGTTCTGACATTTGATGTTGCAAACACAGCGCCAGCGACTTGGGAATTATTGCATTACAGGAGGCTGCACTCACACAGCAATGTTCCTCAACTTCAGACTGTGTTCAGACACCTCGCTCTCAGCAAAGCCCATCGTCTCCAGCTCAAACATGGTAAACAGCTGCTGCCGGGGGTAGATGATCTGGCACTGCACATAATCACATCACGCAATTTAGATCAACGCACAGTATTTAACTCAAGGGATTGCTTCATCTTTCATTGAAGCATTTTAAGTTAGTGATAATAATGCCATTTTATTGTTATCACTATGATCCTGAAGAGAACAGTGTGTGTGCCCGTTTTGTTACTTTTGTTATATTGATGATAACTTAAGACAGTCTTGTTTAAAACACTGGAATGCTCAATCAAATCAAACATACCGGTTTTCCCTTTAATGTAACAACACACACGGCAAAACAAATCATTTTTAACTACTCAATACTCCTTATACCTACTTATCAAGTCCAAAAATGAAATTTTATGCAAAACAATTGTGTGTGGAGTGTCAAGACATTGTCAAGATGCATCATTACTGTCAGTATTTCTAAAAAAAACAACAGCATTCTAATCTGAATGATTTACTGTATGAATAATTACACCTGCAGGTTGTAGATTGTTGTTCCAGTGTTTGGAATGTGACTAGTTGGGAAAACATTGTATTTTGCATTTTAAAAGATAAATATTTGTAAATTGTGAAGAAAAAAAACAGTTACTAGGTTATCACCTTCATCAGCTCCTCGAGGCAGGAGAGATAGATATTGTAGATGCCTTTCTCAGATGGGGGTCCAATGTACTGCTTGATGTCGGCTCTGTCCACAAATGCCAAGTCAATCTTCTCTGTCACATTGGAAGTCGTCAAGATCACAACGTTTGAATGTCTGAAATAAGAACCCACATGTCAACACAAAGTAAACCTGGGTAAACATAATACAATACAATAAATTAACTGTATAGTACATAAAGGCAAAGTTAAGCTTTTGTATTGGGGATTGGATGTGAATCTTGTACACATGCTTTGCTTTCAGACCGTTTGATCTGGTCCAGTTGGGTGAGAACAGAATTGACGACTCGAATGGCGTCAGAAGGCTCTGTTCCTGCCTGGGAGGCATTTCTAGCTGCTGTCAGACTCTCCACCTATTCACAATGAAGCAGATTATGAGAAAGTCTCAGTCAAAACAGAAACATGCCCAGGCAAGCTATGATAAACTTATAACAAAAGTAATAATATTATTTTCTTGGGAAAATCAAGGCAAATATGGCAAATATCAATAGACATGCACTGAATACAGCGATATCTGTGGCTCATATGTACCGTTTACATGCACTCATCAGTGGCCCTATTGTTCATATGAACATGTTTTGCATTCTGTGAAGGCTCCGCTGCTTTGCATGTCAGCTGCTTCGTTCAGACAACATTTTTACCTCATCGATCAGGACAAACACGAGAGCTTCTTTGTCATCAATGAGTTGTTGGATCTTTTGAAACATCTTTGTGACCAGCTTGCCACTCTGCAACAAAGACAAATGGTTAGCGAGCAAAATATTATCAGTTTCATGTGTTAACCATTAAAAGGGAGAGGGGGGTCTAGGTGTCCAGTACCTCTGAGAACCACTTTGAGAACAGGCTGTGGCTGTTTATCTCAACAAATTGGCCATAAGAATACCTGCGGGGGAGAGGAGTGAATGGTGAAAGATGAAAAAGAAAAAGAAAAAAAGAAGGTGCAATTAAAGCTGAAATGGTTTCACTAACATGAGAACTATCTTACCGACTTGACAGTCTGATTGTCAGCTTCTGGGCAAGAGCTTTGCACAATGATGTTTTCCCAGTACCTGGCGGTCCTGAGTACATCCAAACAAAAGGGGATGATACTGTTATTTTACACAAGCTTTATCTCTGACACCGTGGCAATCAATGAAACTTTACAGGTTACAGGTCATTTACCATGAAGCAGCACAACACGGTTCCATGAAATCAGGTTGCTGTCAACATTTTTGTCTGAGAAGTAAATTGTTGTAGTGACATAATCCAGGAGCTGGAAGAAATATGTAAGAAAGTTTATGTATACATGTATGAGAAAATTATGTAATCTCATCTCACATTATAACCGTTTTTTATTACCTGTGTTTTGACTCCGCTGTCATACACCAGGCTCTCCCAAATCCCATGGAATTCAGCTGTTTGAAAACAGAGAACAAGTCATTATCACACACATATCATACAGAATAGTATTCTGTGTGCCTGACTGATAACCCACTGCTTTATACTGTAAAATAATTATATTTCTATATCAATACTTCACATGGAAATACATCAAGTAAACAACAAGTGTTGGTTCACTGATACCTGTTGGTAACAGCCAGTGATTTGCTGCTGAAAGCTCTTCGTCGTCTTCCAAACTGAGTGTGCTGGGTTGATCCTCATTCAATGTGAAGATGTGAACAGACACAGAGGAGCTTTTCAAATCAAGGGGCTGAAAGGTAAAGTTAAATAAAAGGGAGAAAAGCATTAAGTTTGTCAAAACATATAACTTATAAATGTATAAAAATATAAAGGGCTGTCAATCTATAAAGTATTTCATCAAAATGAATCACATGATTGTTTATACAGTAGTAAACTTGTGATTAACCTTTTTTTTTAATATAATCTAAAAAGGTATATTTCCCCAGTTTTTAATATTCTTGTCAACATAGGACTGGACAAATAGGCATGCTTTATGCAAATATGTTCATTATTTGTTTGTTTTCATTTATTTTCTTGTAGTAGGGAGTAGACAGTTAAAGTGATTTAAGTTGTGAGAGCATAGGGAAGTGAAGAATGAGCAATGTGGTGAGTGTGTGCTGCCACCTGCAGCCAATCGTGTTAATTTTGACAGCCCAAATAAATATATATTTAAGAGAGAAAACAAAATGACAGACCTGTGTTACTATTTCCTCAATATCCACTATGGCCACGGACTCCACATTTTTCCTCAGAAAGTCTTCGTCAAACTCTGTCCATCTGTAGTTTCCAAAAACCATGCTGTGGCGATTCAGCAGAGCCAGAATGTGCATCCTCACCTCTGACAGTTTAGCGGTGCTGAACCATGAACAAGTACAGAAAAAGACAACATGCAAGAAACCAGTCAGTCATTAGTGGGTCAAAATATCAATTTGGTGATACAGCCGTCCTCGTGCAATACAATAATCGATACACCTGGGCAAATATTGATATTCTAATGAATAAATGAAGGCGCTCTAAAGTAAACAGTCCCAGACAGTTTCACTCACCCGGCCTCGCTACGTAAATGAATGAGGGAAACTTCCCCATGCCCCATCCACGTTCAATATATAGACTTTATGCACTTTGTTCACCATGTCATTTGTTGACATTTGTTTTCTTCAGTTAGACAGATATCGTGTTGTATCGATATGCAATGATCTTGCAATGTATTGATTATCACAGAATTGTATCGTGATATTACCAGGTACTATGTATCGTGTATCGTAAGGTGCCCTGTGATTTCCACCCCTAGTTATCAACAACAATTCATCAACCAAAATGTCCAGTTTTGTTTACTGCTTTTAATACTTGATTGAAATATTCAACACTTTCTGAATTAAGAGGGCAGATAAAGGCAGGCAAGGTAGATCACGCACATCAAAGGCAACAGCATGAGCAAAACAAAGACATACACAGATAGACATACACAGAGAGGAGAGTCAGGATTTCCCAGCTATTATTTTATAGTGCTTCATCCAATGACATTATCGGCATAGGATTCATAGCCTTCACAAGCGTCACAGACATGTATTCAGAGACGGTGTTCACCCACCTGTGTGATTTAACATGAACCTCCACGTTGATGTTCCCCACCTCCTCTCTGTCACCATCCATCTCCATGACTCTGCGAACACACCGTCCACAGTTTTAACAGCAGCACAAACTTAAGTTCAGACTCAACGAAAACGTTTGCGTTAGCAGAGTAGGCTGTAGCTAGCTAACACTGTTCTTATTCCATAAAAGTGAAACTTAGCCGCTCAGTGTCTACGCTGTCACAAAGAAATATTGTATGAACAAATGTTGAAATTAACTTAAAACTCACCGCCGCTTGTTGCTGCCAGAAAGCAGTATGTTAAATTCAGCGCGCTGATTCATTAAACCGGAAACACACCGTGTTGTTTGGACAAATCACTTCCGCCTGCTGCTAGCGCTCTGTCTGCTAAGGATTGTTAGCCAAGGCTACGTTAGCGACCAGTGTAAACATCTTTATAATTAATACAAGACTGTGGGCAGGGACACGGAGACATGGGGAAAAAACACAAGAAACATAAACCGGAGTGGAGAAAAGTCGATGGTACATTAATGCACCTTTTATTATCAGCTATTTTACACAGCTCTTTTGTTTCAGCTAGCTGTGTGTTAACAATGTTAGCCTAGCCCATCCAATGTTAGTGTTTGAACCTAAAATTGTTTTATATTTAATGTATTGTTAAATTCTTTTCTTATTTTGGTAAGATAATTCACCTTCATCATCCCCCATAATAATTGTATACATCATTAATCAACAACCTTCGTAAAGATGTACAGTCACCTTTAAACAGTTTGTACACCTTTCTTCATGTTCTTACTGCTGTTCTGATTTATATTTGATTGCATTTCGCTGCTACCCTTTGTGCAGCTGTGTCTATTTGAGTTTTCCCTTGGGGACTTAATATAAGTTCATCTTATTTTATGTTGCTTTACAATGTGGCTCCTGTGTCAACTATTACTTTAATTGTGTTTGTTTTGTTTTGAACGCAGACTATGAAGACAAGGCTCTTGAGAAGCCACTAAAGCTTGTGCTTAAAGTTGGAGGAAGTGAAGTGACAGAGCTTTCTGGCTCTGGCCACGACTCCAGCTACTATGATGACAGATCCGACCACGAGCGAGAACGCCACAAAGAGAAGAAGAAGAAAAAGAAAAAGAAGTCTGAGAAAGATAAAGACAAGTATGTTGACGACGAAGAGAGACGGAAGAGAAAGGTTTGTAGACATTGTTTGTATAGTAATTGTCTTATAAATAGTTTTTTGTTTTTAAGTTAATAGATCTTTCATCCCACAGGAGGAAAAGAGGAAGAAGAGAGAGCGGGAGCAAAATGAATTGGAGGCAGCAGCTGCAACTTCAGCCAGTGCTGGTGTGCCTGTGGAACCTTTCACATTGTCAAAAACAATTATATCAACTCAAAATATCAACTTAGAGGTGAGTCAGTGTAATGTAACTCTGATGATATGGTTGCCTCAATTCTTCATATGACTTTGCATTTACCACTTATGTTTCTCAGCCAGAAGAGAAGAAAAAAAAGAAAGAAAGGTTTGAGATAGAGCCTGAACTGGACGAGTTTCTGCCTGGTATGAAGGTGGACATAGAGCAGCAAGGAGACAGACCAGTCAGATCATGCAGAACACATCAAGGTGAGACATAACATTAGATTCCTTCAGTAAGGCAAACATTACATTCAAGTTCCACAATAAGTATAATAATACATATTCTCTATAACTGTTTGCATATTTGTGCTTGTCCACTGCAGAGAGTGAGTCCACGCCTCGACAACAATTGCTGGAGCACTTCTTACGTCAGCTGCAGAGGTAACTGACTTTGATCAATCACAATTCATGCAGATAAGGGTTCCCTCCAAACATGTCTGACCACTGCGATGTTCATGACATTAATTTAGGAAATGTCCTAAATTAAAAATTGCCACGAAACTCGTTGTGTACAAAGATCAGAAGTTACAATATTTCCAATTAACACAATTTTACTTTTAACTTTTACATGTCTCTCTGGTTAAATGTGATATTTGCATGCAATGTAATTCATGGTTAATTTGGTTGATTGATATAAGGTTCACAAGCCCAAATAGAGAAAAGTCCCTTTCTGCCTGTTGGCTTTTCAGTCTATTATTTCTATATAGGTATTATGAATATTGTTGTTATTATTATTATTACAATTGTTGAGTTTAGATGTGAGCTTTTTGATTCTTTAGAAGAGTTGAAAATCTGCAAATAGTGAATGCTGAATTAGGCTATATTATGATTTGTTATTTTGTTTATAGTGCCCTCATGTGGAGGATAAAGCGGTAGAAGGTGGATGGATGCACAAAATCCCAGCATGAATAAAATGTACTAATTAATTACATGTCACTTGTCTTTTCAAGGAAAGACCCCCATGGATTCTTCTCATTTCCAGTAACGGATGCGATTGCTCCTGGTTATTCAATGATCATCAAACATCCCATGGACTTCAGCACAATGAAAGACAAGATTAGGAACAATGACTACAACACAGTAACAGAATTTAAAGTAAGTATATCATGGGGATTAGGATTGTGTGTGTCATAAGGAAATAATATTTTCTGCTAATATCTGTTTGCAAACCTTTCGGCTTTCAGGCAGACTTTAAGCTGATGTGTGACAATGCAATGGTGTACAACCGACCAGAGACTGTTTACTATAAAGCTGCCAAGAAACTGCTGCACACTGGTTTCAAGATGATGAGCAAGGTAAATGTAAAGTCATGTGAACTAGAAAAAAAAGCACATTTCTCACTCTATAATAATATAATTGTCCTTACATTTTCTTTTTTATCTACACATTGCCCGTCAAAGTAGATTAAATAAAGTGTTGCTTTTTCCCCCCCTTCTGCTCTGTGTACAGGAACGGCTGTTGGCTCTGAAGCGCAGCATGTCTTTCATGCAAGAAATGGACTTCACTCAGCAGGCAGCCATATTGGGTGATGAAGACATTGCATCTGATGTAACTCCTCCGGAAATCATTCCCGTCCCAGTGGAATCAACAAAGAAGTCCAGGAAACAACCAGTCAAAGACATGAAGGAAGTGATCAGGTATTTGTAACCTGGGTCCAAACGGGCCCTTGAAAACTTTTGAGAATTGCCCTAAATAGATACGGGTCACCGTTAAAGGGCTTGCATTTTGTTCAAGAAAGAAGTTAAGTTGATATTTAGGTAAAGGTCTCCCTTGTTTCTTGCGATGCCACCTACTGTTTCATGGAATTGGTTCTAGAAAGTCCTTGAAAAGTTCTTTAATTTGATGTCAACCAAGCTGTGGGAACCCTGTGTAATATTTCACTTAAGTGTGAAATTTTGTTTCCTTTGCACCTGATACTGAGTGACACCGCCTCCTGTCAACACAATAATCTGTTCCCATTGTCACTTCTGTCATCTCAGTTATCTGTATGAACCAGAGGGAAATGCTTGCAGTTTGACTGACAGCACTGCTGAGGAGCATGTTCTGGCACTTGTTGAACACTCTGCAGATGAAGCCCGGGATCGCATCAACAGATACATGCCAAACTCAAAGGTTTTCCACCTTACTGTGTTAACATTTGATTTCATACATACTGTTGTTTTTTTACCAGCTATGGTATTATGGTGTCAGAGAGGTTGTTAAGCTCTGTTAAGTCATGTTTTAGAATTTGACTCAACCAAGGTGTCTGTGTCTGTGCATGCAACTAAAAATGTGTGCTTTGTATTGACAATATATTCCCTCTCATCTGTTTTTCCAGATGGGCCACTTGCGTAAGGAGTCCGATGGTTCTCTTCTTTATACAGTTGTTAATCAGCTTGATCCTGATGCTGAAGGTTTGCTTTCCTTTTTGAATCCTATTATTAAACATCTTTCAGAACCCAAAGTTCTGAAAAGGTCCTTACAGTATTAGTATATTATGCAATAATTATGTGTGATTTTATTTAATTTTTTTGCAGAAGAGGAGGTGCAAAAAGTGGACCTGAGTTCTCTGTCAAATAAACTCCTTCCTGGATTAACGACGTTGGGTTTCAAAGATGACAGGAGACACAAAGGTATGTCATGATATGCACCTTTTGATTCACTTTAATTGTCCCATCCAGTTAGCATATATCAATGTCTATGCTGTATAATTGTCTTCACTGTTGTCTTGCTCTGCAGTGACCTTCCTGAGCAGTGCGTACAACACCCAAAGCCTTCAGAAGAACTCCATCTTTCCAGACCTGCTTCCTGATGAGGTGGACATGCTCTATTCGGCTTATGGAGATGACACAGGGGCTCAATTTGCTTTGAGGTGGGGGAGTCTACGATTTAATATCCTTTAGTAATAATGATTATTGTCACAGTTTGTCACATTTTTCTTTTCTTTTTTTATCACTCTAAGTGTACAGGAGTTTGTCAAGGGCTGTGGCAGTGTCACAAAGCGCTGGGTTGATGGTCTTCTGGACAAGATGACTGCCGGCGATCACATTAAAGCTGTCAATCAGATCAGACAGGTATATAATTGATCCTTAAGCAAAAATAAGAAGCACTGAATTAGATCACACCTCTACTGGCCAATTGTCATCGGCTGGTATGTTACACTAATTATTTATTTACATTACAGAAAAGAAACCTGATGCTCAAACCTGATGAAAACAAGTCCAATATTTGTGATATACAGGTATGCTGTAGTTTATGAAATATTATACTGCTTTGAAGTCATTTTTGCAAAAATAATCTACACCTTGACTGACTCACACTTGCTGTTCTTCAGATGGCAGATAACAACGCTCTGGGGGAGAGCAGCTCTGTCCTGGACTTAATGTCAATGAAGAACTATCCTGACATGTCTCTGGATATTTCCATGCTTAACTCATTGGGTGATTATCTTTGTCTTCACTCCGGTTGCATTTACATGTACAGCAATAATCCAGTGGTAACGTTATTAAGCTAGTAATGGAATAAAGCTAATAGTTCCCTCTTTTTTTCAACCAGGCAAACCAGTGAAAAAGGAGCCAGGGAATGACGAGAGCCATCAGCATTTTGAAGATGCAGACAAACTCCTGCAGGAATTTCATGAGGCACAGGTTGACAGAGTTGGCTCCAGACCCTCATCCAACCTGTCCTCCCTCTCTAATGCCTCAGAGAGGGACCAGCACCACCTAGGTAAAGTAACTACACTAACACGGTATGATAAAATGTGGCTCAGCTCCTCACAGCTACACTTTCCAGGGTCATTTTCATAACAGTAACATCAGCATAATAACAGAAGAACCATGTTTTCTTTTTTCCAAAGGGAGTCCATCACACCTGGGTGCTGGGGACCAGTCGGAAATGGTTCACGATCCCTACGAGTTCCTGCAGTCTCCGGAGCCCGAGAGCTCTGCAAACAGCTGACCACATTACACTGTTCATTTGTTATCTGGGTGTTAACAGCACTACGTACTCAGTTGAATTGTTTGAATACTGTGGAGTCAGCAGGAGCCTGTAACCTGTTTTTAAAGACTGAAAATGATTGTACAGACTGTTTGTATTGTATGTGTTAAGGTTTTTACATAAGTGCGACATCTGAAAAATAAATGATGGCACCTGTATTTAAAAATGTGTCTATTGTAAGCTTTATTTTACAGTGGACTCTATGGGAGCAGCTGTTAAACCTGGGAATTTTGATTATTATATCAGAATTTAGAGATGGGGAACTAATGTAACATGAGAAACCCGAAGATACATGTGAACTATTAAAAATTAGCTTGTGAATGCAGAAGTATTAGGTGCTGCTCCTCTGTGTTTGCAGTTCTCTTTTGGGCTCATGTGAACAGAACATACTGTGGATGAGCCTTTAATGTCTTTATTTTTGAGAAAAAATTAAAACAGCTCTTCCAACAGTGTAAAGCAAGTGGCACCTCTAACAATGAAACTGACCAACATTGACAACATTGTCAAGATTATCAAACACAGTGTTTCTAATAATAATAAAGAACAGTAACAGCATGGAAAAAAGGATAAACGTCAGTATTTAAATGAAGATCTCAGCGTTCACAGATTAAGTTAAGTGTGTGTATGTTTCCAGTGTGAGAACAGGAGCCACAGTGAAAGGCTGGTGTGTAGTCAGAGGAGCGCTTCAGTGCGCATGCGCAGTAGGATAGTTTCCATAGCGCCGCGCGACCTGCTGAGTGAGTTGATTCTTCAACTTCTGACTCGCGTCCTTCGTCAAAACAAAACCAAGGACAATGAGCGCTCGGAACCGTCTTTACGGCTGCTTTTTCTCCGCTGTTCAATATGTAATTTTCACTTTTTGAAGCATATTGTGCTGCCGACAAACTACGTGGAACACCACAAAAGATGGAAGTGCTCGGTTGTATTTTAACAGGAGCCGTTTTAAAACGTTAAATTGATTTTAAATTACATTTAATTTTATGTAATTTAATAATCACCGTCTTTCACTGGAAAAAGTAAGTCATTACATACTATCATCCTTTATTATTGTTCACTGTACTTAAATTGTTTGTTTTGTCAGTGGATTATAAAGGTCGCGGTTCATGGTTAAAGCCATACTAATAAATGAAATACATTAAAGATTTAATTCTGCATAACGTTAGCTAGTAGCATTTGGTTCTGTGTGTTGTGTACTTGCATAAACACTGACCTTGTCGGGACTAGTAGTCTTTATGGAGACCAAAACCTGGTCCTAATGAAGCACTGGTTAAGTTCAGGCCTAAAATTTAAATAGTGGTTAGGTTAAAGTTAGGTTTTGGCATTAACTGGGTATGGTTATAGTCATGGTTAAGGTAAGGGTCTGTTTAGGCTGAATAGAAGAACTAATATAAATCGAATTTTCTCGATTATTCTAGTACTTGTTTGATTCAGAAAATGTTGAAAAAATGTCCCCAAACCTGAAAATGATGTGTTCAAATCATTTGATCAAAACAAGACATTTTTGTCTTGTTTTGTCCACAAACTGAAAAAAAGGAAATCTTATTTTAATTATTAAAAATTAGTTGACGACTAATTTAGTAATCGATTTATAATGGAGAAATCATTGCAGCAGTGACCTAAGCTGCACAAAACTGTTGGACCTTTTCTGGTGGGTGGTCATGGTAATGGCGAGGCCCTTAAAAGTGCACTCAAAGAGTAGGTGAAAGAAAAGGATGATGCTGATGGAGAGAAGCAGAATATAATCAGAGCAGATAAAAATTGGTCCTTCACACCACTCAGTCTGTGCTCGGCCCTTGAAAATATTGAATCCTTGAATGGAAATCCTTAAATTGAATTCAAGCTCAAAAGTTGACTTACGTGTCTGCAGTGCATAATTACTGACGCTACTCTACCCCTGTAGTGTTGATAGTGTGTTTGCATTCTTATCTGGTATTGACAGGCCTCACATAAGCCACATCACTGACCCATCTATACGTCATCCACTATTTGCTGAGTCTGTTTCCATTCCACTCATTCACCTTTTATTGTTATGCTTCTTTTCCACCCTCAAGTGTGAAAACCTATGTGCATTTTTTCAAATGTTCTTTGTGTCCATTCAGTTTTTATAACCATCGAGTTTTGGAGATTGCACGCGTGTATATTTGTGTACTCACATCATAGTGAGAACACAGTAAAATGATAATCAGCACATCTCCTGCTGCCTTTTATGTGTGTTCTATCTACCTTTGATCTGCCCTCTCAAGTCATTTCCTTTGGGAGAAACAAAATGCAAAAAACGTAAAATATTTCATGTTCCTTGAAGGATGTAGCAGGAGATATCGTCCACTGAACACTGGCACATGATGATATAATAATGAGAAAAGAGGAAAACAATAGTTGGGCAATGCTAACTCAGCATTCCCAACTAATGACACAACATGCAACTACGACAACAACACATAGGTGTAGTATTTCTATATCTTTTATGGGTCACCGCTTGGTTATAAGCATTATGTTGTTATGGTTACGGTTAAGGTTTTGGTTAGGCCGTCCACATGAATGGAAGTCACTGCAGAGTCCTAACAGGTACCCGTCTTATAAGAACTCAGCTTTAGCACAGCTCAGGTTGTGATTACAAGGCTTTTTCTCAAGACAGGGCTGTTACATCAGCTTTAGAGTGGATCAACTGTTTTCTGTGTAACAACGACCCCGTTATTTGTCAAACACCTTCTTTTAGTTTAGAATTACATTTTTCACCTTTACTGTTCTTGAGTTGTTGGCAGAGGTGGAAAGAGTACTGAAATATTCTACTCAAGTACCACTATTCTGATAAAATACAAGTAAAAGTACTGGTCTAAAGATGTACTCAATTTAAAGTAAAAAAGAAGCTTGTTTACTCAGAGTAAATTTACTCAGAGTACAAGTTTCTTAGTTACTTGTTTAATAAGGTTGGTGCAAAAAGGACAAGGCGACACAAATCTCACATTGTTTTTAATGAAAGGCAAACCTTTACAAATTAAAGTACAGACAAAATAAGATGTGTAAACACATAATGTATCAGTCAAAATGGGTCAAAGGTCGCTTTAACTTTCTCACTCACTCAGGGACCTTAATTAGCGCCGATTCACCTGTCCTCATCATTCACCTGCCCTCAGGTGCCAAAGGTTTCCAGTGCGTGAATCTTTTTCTTCTAAACTTAAATTCAGACCAACATTTTTTTTTACTCAGTAATGGATGTGATTTAAAATGTATCAAAGTATAGTACTTCCAAAAAAACATACTTAAGTACAAGTAAAATGACAAAATTTTAAAATTACTTTACAAAGTACAGGTACACAAAAAACCTACTCAATTACAGTAATTTGAGAAAATGTAATTCATGACTTTCCACCACTGGTTGTTGGTGCCGCTGTTGAACTCTGCTCTAGTTTTGTCCCCTCTATTCATATCAGTTAACTATTGAATTAGTCGCCCATGTTAACTACGCCTCATTCAGTCACTCCATTAGAGAGTGAACAGTCACTATCACAACAGCTCATTTTCCTTATTCATTTCCCCAGCAAGTGAGGCCACACACTCTGCTGGAGCTGTAGCACATCTGACACGTAGTCATGTGGTGGTTATGGATGTTTGACTCTGCTGCCTGTGTGTTTGTTCACTTTGTGTTTATTGTCTCGTTACACTCTGCCTAGATGAAGTGTTTAAGTCAAAGGCGGAGACGCACATCTCCCATGCAGAGCAGCAGCAATGAGCTGTTCCCCTCCAAATCTGCCAGGAGGAACGGATGGTCGTGGCCCCCTCATATCCTGCAAGTGGTAGGCTGGCTGGTGATCGGCTACCTCGCCATCGTCAGCTTTGGCATCTATATCCCTCTTCTGCCTCTGCCGTGGAACTATATCCTCTATTCTGTATCCTTAACACGCAGTGGAAACCTTGTTGAAGTGTGGCAGTGGCTCTTTTCTTTTCTCTTGAATGTGGAGCTGACATCGGCCTCTGCTATGGTTTTGTTCAGGTTGTAACAAGGATGCTTTTGTGTGGTGGACTGTCTGTATGGGCTCCAGTCACAACAACAACATTCAGAAGACATGATCACTGGTGTTTTTGTTACATGTTGAATGCTGCATGACGTCAACACACAAGCTATTTTAACTGGCGCTTCACTTAGCTGTTGATTTAATCATATTTCACACCCAAAATTGATACTGATTGTTCAAGTTAGCTGCGATTTTCCTTGACTCCTTTTTTTTGCACAGGTGACAGGCACAGCATTTATTGTGCACATTTTCGCCCATTTTGCTGCAGTTACTATAGACCCAGCAGATGCTAGTGTCAGGGTCAAACAGAGCTACTCCAGTCCAGTGCCAAGTTTTGATCGGACAAAGCAGCCACATGTCATCCAGGACCTACACTGTTATCTATGTGATGTCAATGTGTATGTACTCAAAACTGCGGGTTAACTTTATAATTTAGTACAAATTATAATTTTGTTGATCATGAAAAGGCAGATTTAATGGTGTCATGTTTGTTTTTTATCGCCCCGTAGTGGTCCAAAGGTAAAACACTGTATTGCTTGCAACAAATGTGTGGAAGACTTTGATCACCACTGCAAATGGCTCAACACCTGCGTGGGTGGAAGAAACTACTGGTGAGAATCACGTTTTGGAAGAGGATTTCAGTCTCTGACTGTATTAAACTATGTTGTGAAACCGTACTTGAACATCAGGTTTTTGTGTGTCACCTTCAGGTTCTTCTTCATGGCCCTGTCCTCCGCTATTGTGGGCGTCTTACTGCTTGTTCTTGTCATATTGTTCGTCTTTATTCAGCATTACCTGGACCCAAACATTCTACGCACTGCTCCACAGTTCGATCGTGAGTCCACAGTCTCTTAGTGAATAAAAAGGCATAGAAATATCTGATCATATTTCTGTTATTATTCTGTTATCGCCATCTTTAAAAGTTGTGTATGGGTGTTTCTGCAGGTATCCTGGGTAATGGGACTTGGCTGGTGTTCATACCATTAGCACCCATAGAGACTAGTTCAGCTGCTCTCCTTATACTGGCCTTCCTCACAGTGATGCTGAGCATTGTCTGCCTGATGTTGCTCTGTCAACTGCTGGGATTTCACCTTTACCTATGTGAGTCACACTCTTAGAAAAAAGACTTTTGATCGGAATCGTTTTCCTCAGTTATTAGTTCTCATTTCCCTCTTATGTTCAGTTTACAAAGGGATCAGTACGTACGATTATATAAAGGTGCAACACCGAAAAGAAGCTAAAAAACAACTTGAAACCCAAGATGCTGAAACAGATAAACCTCACGATGCCAATGCCCATAACAAGGACACACAGGTGAGTCCGTCCTTTGTCACTGTCAAACACTTTTTCATTTCATTATGTCTGTAAAACAAACTGATGTTTTCTTTTTTACAGACTGAAGACAGCTCAATTGATTGTGAGCCAGCTTTATCACAAAATTCAAGGTAGAACTTAGTAAATATAATCTTATTAATGCTTGTTTTGTAGAGTGTGATGATCAAAGCTATTCTGCTTTTTCTTCAGTACCTGCAGACTTGATAATAACAGCCGACTCGGAAGCTGGCTTTCAGGGTCCATATGTACAGAGGTAAGCGAACGTGTCTGCTTACACTATATCACCGTTAAAATGACTTTACAATCACTAAATGGAAAGTGATGTAGCATTCATTTATTCATTTGATCTAGTTGGAAAACATCAAGAAATCAGCAGACAAGGATACTGGCTTACAGTATGGTACAGAACATCCCACAGAGAACACAGGAGGTAAGAGTGTGATCTGTTGTGTCCATCTTATTTACAAAGATAAAGGAGAACACATACAGTTTTCTACAGCATAGTTTAACAAACACCACTGCTGCTGCTGTTCTGGAACCATGCAGCTCCAATTTTCCTGCATTAAACAGCTGTCTACACAAAACCGAGTCTCGGTGGAGCCATGAAACATCATTTTCTCTCGTGTGTTTTCATGTATGCAAATATGCTCCTTTAGGAAAACAATTATGTTACAGTCCCATCTCTGTCTTGTGCTTGCATTCGCAGTCACTTCGCAGTCTTCATCGCCATATCCCCTTTTTTTTGTTCAAAGAGTGTTAGGTCGCTTCACTTTATGATTAATTTTTTTGCCTTTATGTCCTGGATTAGTTCATTTTGTCTCTGTCTCTGTGATTGTATGCATTATAAAGCATTATTTGAAACAAAGTTTTTACACAGCACTGAACAAATGCTCAACATCTCTGGTTTTGGTGTATTTCTGTACAGTGCCACCTACAGGCCTGGCATATTTACTACAGCGGTTAGAATCTTTTTGTGGGGTTTCACTTGGATGAAGACATATCCTGAAACAATGCCATGTTTTCGGACAACTTTTTCAAAATGACAAAGAAATAGTTTACATTTCATTTTGTTTCTGTGTGGATAGAGCCCAAGTCTGAATACAGACAGAAATACAACACATAACAGACTGAAGTACCATAGAAACCTACATCTACTGTCTTGCACAGCAGAAGGGGAAGAGCTCTCACTTTGTGTTTGTGTTTGTGATATATGTGTGTAAGAACTCATGCAGTTTGCAAGTAACTTATATCTCTTTCTTGTTTCCTGTGTATAAAAGAGGAGAACAGAAACTGGAAGCCTGATGCTGAAGAAGAGGCTCAGAGTCCCAGTGTGAGGTCTGCTGACGGTGTTCCTGAGATACAGGATCCCCTTGGCAGCTGTGTCATTTCAAATGATTTATCAAGAACTGATGCATCCTGAACCTGAGCCGCATGGAGATTGTGATTTGTCTGTGTGTGTGTGTGTGTGTCTGTGTGTTGTATGCAGCCCGAATAACTGGGCCTGTTATTATATATTGTGTTTTTATGACAGCGGAACTATTTAAATCATTGTTTTATCTCACTGACTTCCACAGAGAGCTGATGTCTTTCCCCACGTGGTTCATTTGTTTATTGGAGAATGCTGAGGCTTTGAGGTTAGCCTCGGTCGGGCAGACACAGTACCTGTATTTTGGTATCTTCCTGAAAAGCTGAAACAAGATCCCGACTGAAATCTCTTGTATCTTTGTCGTTTTTACAAACTGTTGTTTCCACAAAGCTGTTAGTGTTTAGAGTCTGTTTTACATTTAAAATTAAACAATGTAAATACACACAATATTTGCACAGTTCTTGATTCATTATCTCTTTATGGAAAGAGATGCTGAAACTAAAAGTTCTAATCTATATTCATGTTATGCTCATATGTCTGGAGGATCAGTAAAAAGTTATTCGGGGTCAGACAAGGAAGGAAAGAAGGAAGGAAGGAAGGCCTGTGATTTGGCTGCTGTGTTTGGCAGTGCTAGGTAAATCTCCAGATACTGAATCCACAACATGCTCTACAATACTTAAGCTCCACTGCACCTGTTTGCTTTTGTGCTCTCAGAGAATGAGCAAAAATGGGCCCTGACTGATTACTCATGGGCACAGCAAAGAGAACTGATGGGCTACTGTAATTAATTCAACAATGAGGCAGGGTATTATTACATAATGCTTATTTTTTATTTATAGTTTTTTTGATCGTATATTTCTTATACACTGCATCACATCACCTACTAAAGGAGTTCATTCTTACCTCTACTGTATAACATCAATGGAGACCACAGACTGTCACACACACACAGGTTTTGAACAACACTGCTTGGACTTCCATTCATCTGGACAGCCTGAACAAAGTGTTATCCCTTACCTTCATCATAATGCCTAACCTTAACCTAACCACAATTCCAATATTAGTCCTTAACTTGACCAGTTCCTCAGAAATTAACTTCTGGTCCTGACAAGATCAGATAATGAGGAAAATCTATGCCAGAAAAGGTTCTAAAGTGGTAACAATTAAAAGACACAGACACACAATAGCCCCCACTGGACTGATCCACAATACTTATGGTATTTACATCAAAAGTATCATGATTATATTACTATTTAATAATTAGTAGTTTCTATCATCAGAGCCGGATTAAATAAATGGACTATACTAGGCAGACTGTATTTTTTGGGGCCCCCCTCCATCGATGTTATTTATGAATTGAAATCTGAAACTTACCAAAGTTACTAATAAAATTTAATTCACATTTTACATAGCGTAGTCTTTGGTTACGAGTTGGTTCTTTGTATGCCAAAATAAGTCACACCTTTGTTATCAAATAAACACTCTCAGAGGGTTATAAAATACAAATCAAGCTTCTCTTTAAGTCCCTTTCAGAACATTCACGTTTTGGTATTATATTTACATGTTATTTTACTTAAAGATTTGACATTTATGACAGAAGACTTTTTAAGTGCGTCTGCTCACATGTCAGGCAGCTGCACACTGTCACCACTAGAGGGCTGTAGACACTGACACTGGATGGATCATGTGTGCTTGTGTCTGCAAACTGAATGATATCAGAGTGATCAGTTTAGTTCTGTTACAGTGATCTTATTTGCTTTTTAACATTGTTTCTTGTTTTCCAAATCACCTATAGTGTCATGAAGCCATTTCCTTCTCCAGAACATATACTTTGACATGACCTTGTATGAAAACCACTTACCACTTTGACAAATGCCCAGTTGTTTTGCCTGTTGTGGGTTTTTTGTGTTCTTTTAAATCATGGAAGTGAACACCAGGAATACGCCAATGGGATCTAACCAGCCATAATTGTGTTGATTACACCTGTGCTTTACTGTCACCATGCAACATCAGATTTTTATAAAGCCCACAGCTTCAGTTTTATAATGTAATATTTATAGCACTGCCATTTAAAAATAATAATTGTGACACTTTTTATACATATAAAACAGTGCACTTGTACCCAGCTTTCACTGTTAAATGTAAAATGTCTGAAGGGACCAATGGCCCCCCTGGAATCTTCACATTATGAAATCTGGTCCTCTTAAAAAAAAAAGTTTGGACACCCCTGACCTACCGCAAGTCCCATGATTTATGGTCTTAACTATTACAGCCATTTTTCAGTCCATTGGTCATTTCATAATAACTATATTTTTTTTACTAATGACGTTTTCACAAGTGAGGTATAGAGATTGTTAGACTGGTTGCATCAGTGTGGCGCATGTGAAGCACGTTGAGCAAGAATATTGTCATCACTCAGTCATGGCTGCTCTCATCAAAGATGACCTCTGTCACTGAGCCTTTTCTTCGCTTATAAACTACATGGTTTTACCTCTGGATCCCGACATTTTCACGTTTGAGAGTTTGCGTCTACTTTTTCATCATTTTCACAATGAACAGCACTCTGTGGTTACATAATGTCCGTCCACATCCAGACGAGAGGCTGCCACTGGTTGTGTAACACAGTGGAGTACTGGACTGTATACATTACTTTCATGTGAAAAAAAGCTATATACATATATATACATATATATGTATATATATGTACATATATATATATTCTGCCATCACTGGCCCAAGAAACAAGTAATAATGCATTTATGTCATTTTTTTGTACAGCACCTTATTTATTATGTGATAAGTTGATGTGACCCTAATGTCTCCCCTCACAGGCCACTTTATTAAGTACACCTGCTCAACTGCTTTTGTCATGTTGACATGGTCCGAACAACCTGCTGAAGTTCAAACTGAGCATCAGAATGGGATTTGTCTGTCTGTCTGTCTGTCTGTTTGTCTGTCTGTCTGTCCATCTATCTATCTATCTATCTATCTATCTATCTATCTATCTATCTATCTATCTATCTATGCAAGCCTTTTTAACATAATCACCAAGTTTGACTACTTGTGACTACTTTGAATTGTAGTTGCAGATATCTGTGAGGTCACTTACGAGTCAAAACTACAGTTTCAGATATCTGCAGTTCAGTTTGTTCAATAGTCAGAATGACGTCACTTTTGCCATTCATGTGTATGTACATAATTCCAGTTTCAGATATCTGCAGTCATTACTTATAACAAGGGATGGGACAATACCACTTTTTTTTGAACTATTATGACAAGCCTTTTTAAGCAGATATCTAAAACTGCAGTGACTAGTGTTTCAATCGGTTGTGAAAATCCTGTCTACTGATTAAATGTAAAAAACAAACAAACATTGCCATAAATCTGGCCACCTAAGCACCAGCAGCCTATAACCAGACAGTGGATTAGTAAAACTGTACTGATCCTTTGTATAAAAACCATCCTCATCCTTTGTTTACATCCTCCACCCGCGCCTTCTCTCCTCAAAGCACCACAAGATGCTGCGAGTTCAGTTCACGCAGCGCTTGTTTACCACGGTCACAGCCTATGAAAGAGCTCGGGCTGCAGCCAATCAGCGCGCTGGTTTCTCTTCAGCATCTCGAGGTGACTGTGCCATCAGGCAGATTTGAGCCCAGGCACCGCGGAGTGAGGAAGGAGAGGAGCCATCCAGGGAGGCAGCGCGACGCGCAGTTATGCTTCTGTGAGCCCAAACTCAGAGGTGGACGATTTCATCACCAGGTGATTACAAACTGAATTCACTATCATCGCTTTACATGAAGCTGATTCTGATTCTGATTTACATGAAGCTCGATCCCTGACCATTTCTTTTTCCAGAGTCCGTATCAATGCATGACTTCATAACACTGATTCTGCCACTGATTGCATTTTCACTTGTGAAGGCATGTGGCTGCATGTTTTTGCACACACACACACACACACACACTCAAACCATGTTCTGCATTTGGCAGACATGCGTTCTAGGTGCTGACAATAACAAAGTGATCACGTGGACTCTGTGTGAAGTTTATGTAACACAGTGGTTTCACCAAATCAGCTGCAAGTGCAACGTTTCTTTCCCTTACATGTGTTTATCTGTGACAGGGGCTTCTCCTGTAAGCATCACTGTTTGTCACACAGAGAGAATGAACATGCGTTTGGCCTGTGGGTGCAGCCTTTGTGCGTGCAGGCTGCTGCTGCTGCTGCTGCTGCACGGTTACATAATCATGCATGAAGGAAAGTGTCCTCTTTTAATGGCCACTGCTGCGACTTTGCATTAAAGAGCCGATGGGTTCAGAATAAGCGGTGTTGGAGAGAACGACATGTTTTGAGAATGATGTCATCAGTGTTGATGGGTTCGTTATAGCAAACCGGAAGTTCAGAGGCATCACCTGCACACCAGGTCCTGTTTGTCAGTATCAGCTGTCAGTCAGTCAGTCCCTCTACTGTCCACTCATAGGTCACTGTTTTAGTCTGTGATTGGATGAATCTGCTGCTGTTTTCCAATACACAGGTGACAATGTGATTTATTATATAATATATAAGAGACTTGAACAAGTTTTACTTAGACTTGAGTAAAATGACCTTACCTATGGAACATTTACATTTTCTCAAATATTCAGTTGTTACCATGACAATCTGCTTGCTTTTTTGTTTTGTTTTTAAACATGGAAAACATTGGGTGTCTGCAGCTTTTATGGCCATGTGTACAAACCTGGCAACCAGCACTAGGTGAAATTTCATAAAGCACTTGAAACCCCACAAAGGAAGGTAAGACAGGAGGTCAGCTGGTTGCTATTTTAATCTAACGCCAGTTAGTGTCTTGTCAGCTTTAGCCTAATATTTGATGTGTCCATGGTTTAATGTAGGCCTAATGTCAGTATTCTTTACATTTTATTGATGTTAAATATATCTTTCTTTCCTTTTATATAAACAATTCAGTTGTATGGGAACATGAAGCAGTCGTTACATTACATGAGTAATAAAGTGTTTCTGTTACAGATAAAACTCTTTTTTTTGCATATTTAAATGTACAATATCTGGGAAATCATCATTGCCTTCTACATTCATATGACTTGACTTGTAACCTGCTTGACTTGAGACTTGAGACTTGAAGGTTAAGACCTCAGACTTGTATATATCTGCTATAGCCACAGTGATATAGTGATTTTCACGCCAAAGAAATACACCAGTAAAAATAAAAGTGTGATATAAAGTGTGTACAAAACCTACGAGCACGAGTTTGTAAGATATGCTGTTCACAGGCCACACACCTACACAGTGAGGAAGGAAATACATTTGACATTTTTCTCTCAGTGAGGCTCGATAGCAATGTTAACCACATAAGTTGAATTATGTATGCGTGAGAAAACACAGTCACATAGTTTATACCAAGTGTCTCTGTTCTAGGTTTCATTGAGCCTTTGGGTTTTTGTTACAAACAGTCACAAAAGTGTGAATTTTGTTTTGTTTCTGATGAATTCAGGTCAGGTCTACAAAATAAAATGATGGGTGGCTGCATTTTTAATTACACAAACAAAATGACAGTTTATTTTAATAGTAAACACCATACGTTGGTTTTAAGAGACACATTTGGAGTTACTTAAATTCATTCAGTGTGGCATTATACCAGTGGCTCCTACACATCTCTGAAGGGACTCAGTTTACTCAGAGCTATAATGCTGTTGCCCAACATGACTGTTGCAGTATCTCTGCCATCCTGTTTCCTCTCAAATGTGGGGTTGCATCAGGACTCCAAAGCCTTTCTTTCTGTCTTTCTTTCTTTCTTTCTTTCTTTCTTTCTTTCTTTCTTTCTTTCTTTCTTTCTTTCTTTCTTTCTTTCTTTCTTTCTTTCTTTCTTTCTTTCTTTCTTTCCACTAGCTGCCTTATACCTCTTGTTATTTGGCTTGTTGCTGCTGCCACAGTAACTGCTGAAGCTTTGCTTCAAACATCTTGTTTTATTTCAGCACAATGCTTGCCAAGATCTTTGAGTCACAGAGCAGTTAAAGGGTTTAGGGAGGTGTGGACTGAACTGACAGAGGCAGTGTGCTGATGACCTCAGACCTGAGCTGCAACTTACTCATGTCATGCTCTCTGTGTCTCTCTCTGTGTCTCTCTCTATGTCTCTCTATGTCAGGTCGGCATACTTCCTATGGGTTACCGTAAATATTTATCTCTTTTTTTTTTACAATTTTTATTAGGGCTGAACAATCAAAATTGTATTGAAATTGCAGGAGGCGCGATATTTGTTAAAGCCAAAATGTGTGTCAAAATATCATTGTGGATTAATTATTGTCTTGACCTATACACATCTTATTCTACAGACTGAAATGAATGGCTTTGTTTCTCACAGATCTGCACAAATATCACTCAGCAATAATGTTTTTAAATATATAAATATAAAATGAGAATCATTTGCAAAAATGACCGTTCCCTCTGATATCGCGATCGCAATTAAACATTTATTCAACATCGTTCACCTATTTAATGTCCATCCATCCAGTCATCATCATTAAACATGTAAGTAGGCCTGAAGAATTATGTCTAATTTTGTTTTTCTAAATAATATTATAAATTGAATTTCATTTGTGATAGAAAGAAGTCAATTCAATATTCACTGTGTAATAGATTTAGTACGCACAACTCAATCACAACTACTACTAATTTTATAATACAATAGAAAAGAGAACGCTCAAAAATGTAACAATTAAAATGCAGCATTTGCGTTATTTCAAATTGGAAACCATTAATTGTTCAGCCCTAGATGTGCATCATTAACATGGGTCTAATTTCAAAAAATTACAAAAAAAAACAAAAAAACACAGAGAGTCTTATACACATATGTGAGTATTTATATAAATGTGTCATAAACCGTAGTAAGATGAGGAGGGATTGACTCATAATAAACCACAGTCCCTGTAATTGTAGCTGTTGCCATTGTTGACAATAACAACACTTGTTTGTGGAATCAATTAATGTTGGTTTATAGAGGATTTTTGTTGTTGTGCCAGGCGTATCATCTCAAGATGGTGCTGCTTATTCATTCGTAAAGATCACGTGGTGTTGAGGCAGTGAGATGGCAGACATCATGTATCAGATGTAGATCGTGGAGTTTCAACTGTACACGTATGATGGACTGATATGGTCTCATTAAAGAGCAGCTGCCTGGAACAGGACACTGAAATCACACCGACTCTCACTGCGCACACACACACACACACACACACACACACACACACACACACACACACTGTTGTCACTCTGACAGTGTCATATTTTTGTTTTTTTTTGATAAACACCATCTGCCAAAACCACAGTTAAAAAACACAGAATTATTTTCTTTTGGGTGTATGTGTGTGCGTGTGTGTGTGTGAGCATGCATGTTGTCTACCAGCTGATCTCCTCCCTTGAGAATGAATAGAATGTTCCAGTCATGCAGTCAGAGTATTGTTGCTATGAATAGATGCAGTTCAAAATGGGTCAATTTATAGTTAAAGCACTCATCTGTGCAGTGTATTTGCCAGAAGGCGCGAGTATGTAAGCATGCTGTCATCCGGTCACAGATTTGTCCCCGGAGATCTGCCTCCAACCAAAAAAGAGTCATATACTGTACAAATGATTGCTCAAACCAGACCTGAGAAAGCTTTAAATTACACAGAAATCCTGTGTAATTTAATGTTAATCTTTTGTGTCATTAGGTCATTTTTGTGAACTGAAGAATGATTCAGTTCACAAAACGGTGAAGCGTTATTTATGTTCTTAATCAAATTATTTCAATCAGTCTGACGTGTCCTTTTATCTCCCTGCGTGTTCTACGCAGCACGGCAGAACGGTGTGAATGACTCGTCTTAAGTATTGAATATGATGTGTTTAATGGAGGCCTATTGTCCCGAGCACCAAGACACTTGAAGCAAATGAGTCTAAATTAGAAGAAGAGAGTGAAACAAGTCTTTTGTCTCACAGATTTCACTGTCGACGCACAAAGGAAAACACAGCGGGTAGTTTGTTAGTCTACTGAAAGGATGTGGTATATACCCACTGAATATATATCACAGGAAGCTATAGAAGTGACACCAACGGCACATGGCATGATGACATAAAGCACTTTTTAATGTTCACCCAACAGCACATGTTTGACTTTTTACATTTTATTTTCACTAAAACTGACGTAAAGACTGTTGTGATTGTAATTACTTGGGAAATATATCATGAGATATAACCCATAATTGCTTTAAATTGTTTACATTTCTGTTTTGTCACAGTTTGCAGTCCATGAAGATTTTTAAAACCACAATAAACTGGTTGCTGCAATTTTTATTCAGGGGCAAAAATCAATCTTTCTGACATTTATCTCAATATCATGGATACTGACTTGGGGGCAGCCCGTGGACGAGTGGAAAGGGAACTTGGTTTGTAACTGGTGGGTTGCTAGTTTGTATTGATCGGGTTAATTGGATACTCTAATACCCGAATACATGGGAGCGTTACATCAGGAAGATCATCTGTCATAAAAAAGTCTCTGCTGTATCAAATATGCAGATCACTGAAAAAGCAGATGATCTGCTGTGATCTGCAAAAGAAAAACAAAAATGATGGAAAATATTATAACGTGATGACTTTTTTGGCCATATCGTCAGATGTCATGATCCAATAATTTAGCCGTAATTGTAATAATATACAAGAAAGGAACCTGTATGCTGAATTTGGCTAATCAATTCAATCACAAGTGTACAAATACACAAATAAAGACATGCATATTTCTAAACTCTTGACATTTTTAGAAATAAATGATATGTATTTAAACCAATGTAAATCTGATAAAAGGCCGGTCAGTTTAGTACTTTATGTCCTACATGTTTAGGGCTGATTATTTTAGTTATTTATGTATAATGCTGTGACTCTTCATTTAGATTCATGAAAATAATCCATTTCTTTAAATACATGATTAACAATAATACAATAAAATGTAATTCTGAGCTCCTGCAGCTTCAGTTACTCCATGTTGACTCTTGGCCTGAGTCCTGGATGACATATGACTAGAGAAATAGTGTCACTCAGCGATGTCTCCAAGCGTGCATGAGTGAAGACATGGGCATAGGTCAGACAGAGAGGCCACTAGCGTTTGGACAATGGGTTCCCAGTGTCTGTTGCTTTGAATGCCATTATTCATACAGATTAAAATCTTCTCTTTTGCCTAAGAATTGACCGAGTGATGATAATGGTTTCATGCAGTGTCAATCTTGGGACTTTTGTACCCATTTAAGTGTGGACTGTACGCAGCAGGGTCACATTTGTGAAAACAAAACCATTCTTTTTCCATGGTGCCACTGGGGGGTGAGTGACAAAACTTGATTTGTGACTTGAGGGACTGGCGTGAAAGTTTTCTCACTGGAGTAGAAGGTGTTTGTCCACAGCGTCTTTCTCTGCTTTGCGTCTTGTTTGTATCTGATTTTTAAACAGAAGTCAGCGCAACCGCTAAACAGTTTTATCAACTTTGTTGTTGGCGTGGCAACTCAAGTCCTTTAATGATGCTGAGCTGAGTATGGGAACAGCTGAGAGGTGAGCACAGAGTTATTACTTCTACGCAGGAATACATCATCTTCATGGAAACAGCAGAAAGGCTTTTCTTGCTCTCTGATGACAGTAATTTAAACATCTTACGTCTTCCTAACCAAGTGAGGGCTAAAGATATGGTTCGAGTGTGAGTCTGAAAGTTCTCAGACATGCAAATGGGTGATGATGTGTTTAGAGAGGAATCTTTGTTCTCTCTCAGACAGAGTTAAATCATCTGAAGGAAGAGCGCAAGCAAACCCTGCCTTCATAGATGTGCATTAACAAACAATAACCAACATGAAAGAAGATGTCTGGAAGTCAGTGAGGATGAATGACTTAGACGATCCTCGGAGGTTGTTCTCCATGAATGCAGTCGTGCAGTGTTGTCATAACTTCCACCGAGGAGGTGAGGTTTTCAGTGCAGTCTTTTATCTTTTTGCTTGATAAACTAAACCAATTGTAACTTGGTAGAGAGAAGAACCCATTAAATGTTGGAGCAGATTATAGCAGGTCAAGTGTGGTGTGGGTCTGAATAATGGACTGGATTGTGTGCATGGAAATAATACTTTATTACTGTACTATTGTTGTTATTGTTGTATACTGAGGATTCTGCTTTCGGCTTGCAGCTCACCACCTTTCAAGCTACGGCCTGTCTTCCGAGTAAAGATTTGAAATGAATAAAAATATATATATGTAAAGTTTAAACAAACATAATGTTTGTATGCTGCCAGCATATTGTGACAAAGCAGCATGTTTGTGGATATTGCTCCGTGAAATTCTGTACTTTAAAAATGCTGTGTTCTTTTCTCTGTGTGGTTTCCCTGTCGTACTCACATGAGTACACAACACATCCTCTCTAATCACGTGCATTCTCATTTTTCACAGCACAAAGAGAAATCAAAAGTCGGCTAATCCAAGCACAACACAGAGGGCATCAGATCGCTGCAGTATGGCAGAGCACAGGTGAGTGTTAGAAGCCATCCACAGAATAAAAGAGCCTTCAACACACATTTCTTATGTTTGTTCATCCTTTTTTTTTCTTCTTGATTTGTGTGTCTTCAAATTCCGCAAAGATTTTTTTCATATATATCCTTTAACGCTGTGTCAGAATACATAAGACATCTGCCCATTCACAGGCAGTGTGAGCAGAGAAATGCACATTCTGAAGGCTTGACATTTAGTCTGTCTCTCTTGCATTTGGTGATTTTGTCATCTCCATCAGCTACCGGGATTATTTTGTGCTGTCACTTTGTCCAAGTGTTTTTTTCGTGTGTTAATTCACAGACCTATTGAATGGTCAGATAACGTTGCGACGTCTTCCCTCTCAGAGACAACATAGACGACTTTAAGGTCCAGACAGCCAAGCACGCCAACATCAGCTCGGCTCCTCTGCGGCCGCACAACGATTACTCTAAAGACCGAGCGTCCAAAAGGCTTTCGACGGACTCTAATGGGACCAGTGAAGGAGGCGCGGGCTCCTCCACGCCCGTGGAAGTGACCGCGCTGGAGGAGTCGTTCCGGCGCTTCGCCATTCACGGCGACACCCGCGCTACAGGCAAGGAGATGCACGGCAAGAACTGGTCCAAGCTCTGCAAGGACTGCGGCGTGATCGATGGCAAGAACATCACGCTGACTGACGTGGACATCGTCTTCAGCAAAGTCAAGTAAGGAAAGCACTGAAAACACTGAACTCGTGATATTGTGAAACAAATTGTGAGCCAGTCTGGGGTTTTATCCTGGCAGCATATGCACTGGGTCAAACCAGTTTGTCCTGGCATGTCGCTACATGACGGTAATTTTATCACATAGTTTGAGTAAACTGTTGCAGTGACAGAGATCAACTGGATCATGACTGCACTGCAGGGCAGGAATGACAAAGGTTTCTTTGTTTCAGTCAATCCCAACACAGGCACTGACTGATCTTATGGAAAGAACAAATAAACCTGTTCACGTCCATGTAGCTATTCTTCCTGCTATTGAGTTTCCTTGTGTGAGCCTGTTCGTCAGAAACAGCCAGAGCAAGAGGCCAGTGTGGCTGGACTTTTATTTCCTCAGGCCACATTGATTCATCCGTTTCTGCTCGAGTGCTTTCCAATAATAAACGGTGACCTCAGTGTTATATTAGAAGGAGAAAACTTTTCATGTGTACAGCTGTGCTTATGTTTACCAAGTGCACTGAGAGTCTGCAAACCATTCTGTGCCGATAACACACTGACAGATGAGTGTAAATACTGTATCATGCACACCACAACAAGACACATCAGTGTTTCCAGCATGCCGAAGACAGAGATGTGAATGATTTGAGAGGACAGCACCTGAATCTGAGTTAATGGATGGAAACCACTGCAGAGAACACGTTGCTAGGAGATTTCACGCTGATTTAGTGGATTTTCCATCTTCTAATGTGTGTAACTGAAGGTCAGTCTCAGTCGTTGTCTGTGCAAGAGATTCCTGTGTTTGGCAGAGAGAAAATGTTCATTTAAACTGTTAAAGTTAGTTCTGTAAATTAAAATAGCAAATATATTTTCTCATCTCCCAGCACAAAACATCAATAGGAACAACGAAGCCTTCCTCGTTCAGATCTTGTGTCACATGAAAAGCAGTCCTGACAGCATCATTTACAACACCGCCAAAACAAACGTGGAGTTTGGCTGCAGGATGCAATCGTGGACATCAAACTGTGCAGTCTAAGCATAAAAAAAGCCACCTTCCATCACAGGGATATTCCCTGCCTAACAATAAGGAGCAACTTGGCAGAGAAAGCGCTGTTTGAGGTCTTTGCAGATTTTCTAGCATTTATAAATAAACATCGCTTCTTCCACAAGCTTTTACAGTTTATTGATTAAATGTTCTCATATTTTTGAGGCCTGATAGAGGTTTTTTTTTTAACTCTTCCACCTCAACACCTTCACAGTTGGCATGGAAATGAGTGTCCATGTTTTCTTGGCCAGGCAAGAAAAGCTCACCGTGGTGCTGGATTCAGGCCTATTTCCATGCATACATCTGTTGGTTAGCAATATTTAGAAATGTGCAAACAGCGTGGCGTAACCACTTTAAACAGTTAAAGGCATGTTCCTCATCTTTTCAGACATGTCGCTCGTGGGTGGAACTGTGCAGTGTTGTATACGTGTGTTTGGATGTGTGTTCTGCAGCTTTTCATCAGCGTCCAACAATATTCCAGCATGTGTTCCGAACCAGCCGCTCACATAAGTCACTGCAGTGTGTAAGCAGGATAGTACAGTAAAAAGCCCAATAAAGTGTGTGTGTGTGTGTGTGTGTGTACTCTTCAGAGGCAGCCTGAGGATAAAAAGAGCTACAAACTGGGGGAGGGGTTAATTTTCACATAGTTTCTGACTCCAGGCATGACTGAATCAGGGGCAACGTGCCACAGATTTAATCAGCGTCAAAAACCCATTGCTTGCACACAAAAAATTAAACATCTTAATGAGCACTGGCTAATCTGTCAAATTAACCCAGATTTATTGTGGGTATGGAGGTCAGCTGCAGCGCATGGAGCTTCTGCTTACAGCCAGTACACCACAGCATCAACAATGGATGAGGGAGAGATTGACTGAATGACGTTGTGTTGGCTGCGTTTCCTCACCAGTGAACATGAGTGCAGACTCTCTGTGTCAGATACATATGGATGATGTCCTGCAGATGGTAGGACGACGTACACAAACGGTGGATCTGCAGTGCAGTCCGAACTAAAATAAAGATTCACTTGACCTGTGACCCTTTTCCTTTTTTTTTTTATCCTCATCACAGATTTGGTTTCCACAGCGAGTAAACACGGCTGAAATGTTTGTATACTTTGGAGACTGTAACAGCTCGGTTTGCAGAGGACACACAGTTGTCCTCCTTGGACAGAAACGGCAGCTGGAAGTCCAGTCTCCCCTCTGACAATAAGCACAGAACAGGCGCAGACACTGATGGATCGCCAAGTACAGTCACCTGATGAGTCAAATAATAAATCCAAACATCCCTGTTGATTGGAGCTCGTTGCTATGACGGCGGGTTGCCCAGGGAGACTGTTGGATTCATAAGCTATTGTTTATACAGTTTATCACCACAGCAAATACTGTTTGTGTTTGTGTTACTATGCACTTTTCACATGAAAGTCAATTGGGCTCAGGGCCAGTTAGACAGCCAGCGCACTCTCACAGGGAGGATGATTGATGGAGTTTTGTGGCACGCTATTGGGCAGCGGTGACGACATTTTTAAGCTCCCTAAATGAAAATGCGGTGCTTCTGGAAGCATTTCGGCCCGGTTTAAGTGTCGTTATGAGACGGTGTGAAGGAAAAACATTCAGCACTGCAGCTGCACACCATGTGATAAATAACATGAAAGGACATTCACATATATACAGCCTACGGCTGTTGTGTGTGTAAGGCTGTGGAGTTGCCTTGGCGACAGTTAAGTACTGACACACCAACAGTAAAAGTTTTCTTGTTGTTTATCTCAGCGGGATACCATCACTACGCTGTCTTACATCTGCCGACTGAAGTGATCACACATGGCTGCGTGTTCACGTCTTATGTTTTCAAACAGTATTAAAGGATTCAAGGTTATCGAGTATCTACCGACACTGATATTATTCTGATAGTCATTTTTTTACCATTTATTAACTATGAAACTGTTAACAACACATTTGTGCTGAGTCATGTCAAAGACATAAAACTGTGTAACAAATATTATTCTCCCAAAAAGGGGAAATAAACACCCCAAACATGACTCAGCTACAAGGCTTTTGCTGATTTATATTTACATTTCATTAGAGTCCGTGCATAGTAAAGCGTGAGATATATAGGATTTTGCATTTTTATCTGTCCGAGAAACCGATGGAATACTCGTTTTTATGGCTTTATTCGCTTGATTCTGATACTGTATTAACGTTTCAGGAAGAAATCCTCTCGCAACATCACATTTGACGAGTTCAAAGTTGCACTCGGAGAGCTGGCCAGGAAGAAATATAAAGAAAAGACAGGAGACGAGGCCGAGGCTGAAGTGTTCAAGCAGATTGAAGGAAAGGCGCCTGTTATCGCAGGAGTCACGGTAAGACTGAAAACACGATATCCCATCATGTCCATTATGTTTTTTTTTTTATCAGCAACTTCATGGTACGTTGTGTCTCACAGAGGGCTGTGGCGTCTCCGACAGTGAGCCGCCTTACAGACACCTCCAAGTTTACAGGGTCACACAAGGAGCGCTTCGATCCAACGGGTCGCGGGAAGGGTAAGGCGGGACGAGTGGACGTGGTTGACACTTCCGGGTATGTCTCAGGATACAAGCATCAAGGGTCGTATGAAAAGAAAGTCACTAAACCAACCGTGGGCAAACCCATGTAGAGGCGAAGATGAGGGAATAAACATTTGATCCAAACAAACAAACAAAAAAAAAAACACTCAAAGGAAGCACAAAAGAATAATATGATTTCATGTATTTTCCAACCCATTTTGATTCTGTGTGTGTACGTGTGTATTTACTGAATATGTGTGCGCGTGTGTGTTTGCGTGGAAAGAGTGTTTTTGGTTCCTCTCTTTGTCAAGTGTGAGAACTGGAAAATTGTTTACATCTGTATTTTACAAAGTCACCACATTCCTGTCTGAAGCACGTTACTGCCAAACACTGTAGAAAACAAATGAGAGAAACTGCAGCGCCATGAATATTGAAGCTTTGTGATCAACAATAACGTGCCACGAAAAATGAAAATGGTTTGATGATTTTGACTTAACACGCTTCCATTGCCATAACTAGGTGAAGCAGAAGAAATGCATTTTGAAATAGTTTTGCAGACTTTTGATAAATTAGCACATATTTCTGACAGATATTTCCTGTGAAAACTTCAATTACGTCCACCCTCTGTGATTTCCGACATGTCAGCCATTGTTAAGTCCAACTTAAAGCTGTCATGAGAAACATTTTCTCAGTTTGCTTCTGTATGAAAATATGAAAAACAAAACAAACAGGCCTGCTTCTAACGCCCTAAACAAAAGGACTTTTATTACAATGTCTCTTCATTCAGAGCTAATTCCATTTTATCTCCAACAAAACACTTGTTAACTGTTAACGTGCATTTCTTTTTTACTGGTGTATTTAGCTGAAGGAAGCTCTGACCTACACCACGCCACGCCGGTGAGCTCAGTTGTACAAGATTGTATTTTTACTTAATATTGTTACTCCCTTAATCAGATTTCTATACAGTAGTTCTAATATATTTGTGGTAAGATTGTGTATATTCTAAAACCTTATAGCCACATAATTTATGACACTGGCTTATGTTTTTATTTTTCCTGTATTGCTGTACTTTGTGCATGTTATGTATATTGCATTTGATTCAGAAGCATATAGATGACAGTAGGAGTTTGTCATATCTTAACTGCTGTGCAGAGTGACTACTGGACAGACGTATTTTCTTGCTATATATATATATATCTACAAACACAGTTTTAAGCAGGTGTGCAAAAACAAAATGCTTTCACATATATGAATTAAATTAGTAGATATTAAATCAATCTACAAAATGCAAAGTGAGACAACAGCAAACATCTATATATATCAAATAAACATCAGACCAGCAAGGCACACTTGCACAGTCCGGGACTTCATAGGATTATAGTCAAGTGTAGGCTTAACCAGTTATACCAAACAAACGATCATCATATTTATATGTAGGTTGAAACACAGTCGTTAACTAACAAAGACGTAGCTGTGTAGGATCATGTCTTTGAAGGTTTCCGTCATCCAGGTCTCTGGACTGGACTTGCTTGGTCCTGAAAGGTGAAGACGTTTCACCTTTCATCCAAAAGGCTTCTAAAGTGAAATCTCCAGTGGCTATAACGTACAACGTTTAGCTGTGTAGGAGCTGAAAACTGGGTCAGGGACAGTCTAAGACTGTAGTCTTCAGTACAGCAACAAGACACATGGACGTTTCACAGCTTTTTTCCACACCTGCCTAAAGCTTGTACACAGTACTGTGTGTGTGTGTATATACACACATATATATACATTTATGTATATATATATATATATATATATATATGTATACATATATAGACACACATGCATATGTGAGAAGTCTAATTATTGCTTGAACTCTATATGTATCAACTTCATACATACAAAGTAAGCCTCTAAACTATTCTAAAGATGACCTTACATTTTTGGTACTCATCATCCAAGGTACAACATAAAGCGAATATTACAAACAAGTATAATCGACTTTTATAGAATATTTTTGCAAAATTGTGGCGCAATTTTTGCCATATTTGTCACACACAATACCTGTAGTGTCAGCTGACGGTGATCCACGCACCAACTTTGAAACTAGCAGCTTTTTAGTGTTCGGTTTGACCTGTTGTCAGTGCTTAATGCCAAATACTGTGCACCTTTAATGTGGAGGAACAATACCGTCTCTTTTTTAAGAAAAAAACCTTTTAATGTACTGTTGTGCTCCGGTGCATGCAGCGTGTTTTGTTCTGGTTCCTTATACTTAAAGTGTGTGTTCATGATTTGTAGTGCTTTATTGAAAAAATAAAAGAAACATCCCAGAACCTCTGCTGAGCATGTCACGGTGGTTTTATGTTTTGCGACACTGTGGCTCTCCTTTCCAGTCATCTCTACCATTCGCTAACCGAGTTCATGTAGAACCCACATCCTAACCCGCTTTGCCAGCTCTTGCATTAGTGTCAGCGAGAGTAAAGTGCATGTGTGTGCAGCGCTCCAGCCCCAAGGCAGAAGTATAAATAAAGTCACAGTGCAGCTGGAATCTCGATGCATTCATTCCACCACAGCATACAAAGCAGATGGACACACAACTGACCTAAAAAGTAATAATAATAAGGAAAACAGCCAAGAGAGACACCATCTTGCTACTGATCCAGGAAATAAACCATGAGCCTCTCACTAACATTTTTCTTACCTAAAATCATCTGTTAACATAACAGCTCTGTCACACACTTATACACAACGTTGCATGAATGAATTGTCTTTCCCCTTGTTTTGTTTACATCAAGCGTACACCGTCTTCTATATATTCTTTTTTTTTAAATAATTAACAATTATCAAATGGACTGGGGAACATAATGCTCACAGAAATCTGATGTACAGTGTAGTAACATAAATAAAGTAAAAATATAAAAAAAAAAAATAAAAAAAAGTCTTCAGCTGCAGGAGCTGATGCAATATGTAATGCAAATATGACACGCTGCATATTTTCATACTGGTGTGCATCTCCTCATTCCGATGCTTCTTTAATGTTCCACACTTCACATCAGCTCTCACTAACACTGGTAGCCACCGGGGACCTGCAGTACACAGCCAGACTCAAATCACAGAGCAGCACTGATTTAAACACAAGTATCAACAACCAGATGGGGGTTAGTCTGTCTTCTTACCTGGCTTTCTTTCAGCCTATTTAAGTTTCTCAGCCTCGTGCACTTTCTCCCTCAGGCCCTCGATCTCTTTCTTCAGCTCCTCCACTTCTGTCTGAGCATCTAAAAGGATGTGCAAGTATGAACACAGGATCAGAAATACAGAAGAATGCTCGTGGGTATTTTCCATAAACTATAGAAGGATGAATGTAGTCCTCCGCTTTAAAAGGGAAGCCTGGAAGGTAGCACAGTCAGTCATCAGTGGGTGACCCCACAGACGCTGTTCAATAGAACATTTAGATTTTGAAAATGTTGTAATTTATAGGAAAACAAAGTATGATGTGAGTCTCACCTTTAATCTGAGACATTGGTGAGCTTTTCGTCATAGACTTTAGGTACTTTCGTTCCAACTTGATCAGCTGTTTCTGTAGAGCGACGTTCTCCTCCAAGACAGTTCTCAGCTGCTCATTTAGTTTGCCCTATGATGACGTAAACAATAAAGGCAGCGTGGTTTGTCAAAACGATTTATGTTCTGAGGAGCTTAACAGTGTTTCTGAGGATTGAATCCACTCACAGCGGCGCTGCGAGTTTCTTCCAGCTGAGCAGAAAGATTGCAGACTTCAGCTCTGTGCTCTTCCTCTCGTGCAGCCACTTGAAAGGTCAGTGAATTAGTTTCCCGTCTTAAGGTCCTGACCTGAGCCTCCCTGCAGGAAATATCGCTCTCCATCATAGAGAGGATGTGGACTGCCTGAGCTAGGGGCAAAAATAGGAGCGATAAGAAGCATTATCTCAGTCATCAGAAACTACAGAACATTCCCCCCGAACCAAACTCACACAGGAAGTTGTTATTGTGATGCAGTGATCGCTCTCCTGTCCAGTGTTTGTCCACGAGATTAAGAAGCATCTCCAGGGGTTTCCTGTAACTTCCCTGCAAGTTAATATTAGAAGAGATTATAATTATAAGAGAAACAATCTGAAATATGATTTGTACACATGGGGAGGAGGTTTTGTGATTCAGTGTGTGAATTTTAAGAAGGTTTAACCTTTTTTGCCTTTTCTGTGTGCTGCTGCGGGCTGGAGCCCCCCTCTGTCTTATTAAAGCTGGAGTAGGTCAGTCTTGGAGGATGTAAGATGGGGTTAGAGTGGTCAGACGGATTCAAACCAGAACTACGCGGACTGGGAGGCCGGATGTTAATAAATGAAGAACAATGAACGTGACTTTGATCTGTAAAAATGTTGAAAATGTCATCATCAGCATACCATAGGAGAGAAATATTTGTGAAAATATTTTTGTTAATTGTAGAAATTCAGCTTCCTACCAGGATTGGGGGTGAAATAGCCTTTGGCCACATGTCTGGTTTGTTTACCAGGCACAGGTCTGTGTTTCTCCACACAAGGGCCAAACGAAACTTTTGGTCCGTCGTTCACTTTTAATGAGGTAGAGCTTTTTTTAAGAGATGGCTCTTTCATGTGTGGCACCGAGGACTCTGTGTACAGGGTAAATTACAAATAACAAAATAAAACAGTGATATTAACTGGCCTCCAGTATAGAGACTGTATTTAAGATTAAAAATAAATAAAGAACTGGTTTCTGTCTCCACCATGTGGTGGTTTTAGAAATTGTGCACAACTGCAAATGGAAAAACTTACCATGTTTTTTGGAGGGCTGTCTTAGGATGGATTTAGCCATTTCCTTTAAAACAAAAATAATAATAATAAACCATAATATAGTATATGTGATTTGTAAATATATTACGAATGAATTGTTTTTCTTTCCAAAAGCTAAATAAAATCACCTGTTTTGGAGTTGAACTCCTCGGCTCCGTAAAATGTTTAGATCCTTCCTCTCTTGGTTCTGAGACATTAGACAGTTTGAAATTTAATTTTTATGATGTTGATTTAGTTTGGAAATTCATTTGTGGGGTTTGACCTCTTACCTTCTGCCTCTTTGTGCACAGAGGTGGTTTCACTTTGGCCTTGGTGATTCATCTCCACAAAGTTCAATACAATGTCATTGGTGTCAGTCAGGGGAGAGAACCTCTTGGTTACTCGGTTAACAAGAGCCAGTCTCTGATCAATGCTTCTGAATACCACAATCAAGAGGGTTACCATCCAGGTTTCATTACTTATGTCATTTAAATAGAGCTGCAACTAACAATTATTTTCAAAATCAATCTGTCGATTATTTTCTCGATTAATCATTTGGTCCATAAAATATCAGAAAACCTTTTAAAAAGTTGATCGGTGTTCGTCAAATCTGGACATGATGATGTTCTCAAATGTCTTGTTTTGTCCACAAACCAAAATGATTAACCTTTAATGATTTATTTGTTATCCAGAGCAAACACATGAAGAAAATATTCACATTTAAGAAGCTTAAACAATCAGAAATCTTGTTTTAATCATAAAAAAAGCTTCAAACAGATTATCAAAATAGTTGTCGATTAATTTAGTAATTGATTAATAATCGATTCATCGATTAATCGTTTCAGCTCTACATTTAAAGCTTCTACATACATTCCACTGTGCCGCTTTCATCAAAATAAAACACCCATATGACTACATTTCGTAAAAGAGCGATGGCTATGTACAGTGTGGTGGAAAAATTGAAGTATATAATAAAGATTGCATTTCTTTCTTTGACCCTCTCAGATGGCAAGTTTATGTATCCCAGATTTTTACCTGACAAGTGTGTTAAATACTGAACCTTTTGTCTTTAACGTGGTGTGGACAGGAGCTCTTCAGGTGAGGTAGATCATCAGAGGAGAACTGCATTATGGCAGCCTTACGCTCTGTGTCTCTGACTGAGCAGCTATCTGGAGAGCAATGGAGGACACCTATTATTTCTAAGAACCTGTGTGAGAAAAGCACGACATTGGTTAAAAAAATGGTTTGATATTACCAAGCTTGCGTAGGCTGGGCATTGCATGCACCAGATAAGGACGGTAGTGTGGGGAACTTTTGGTCAGAGGGTTGAGTCGAAGGTCCAGCTCTTTCAAAGCCTTCAGCTCATACAGCACTTTTATCTCTTCAAGGGAAGGGATGCAGTTATAGTACAGGATCAGTCTCTCAAGCATTTTCAGGTGTTGGACCCCCTGGTAAGAAACCAAAAACACTTGAGCAGATGTTACCTGAAATTAATCTAAATGCTGTGTTATTATAGTCATTGTTCCCCTTACATTCCCCTACCTTCATTCAGCAATGGTGTGCCACTGCTTGATTATTTAGCACTGCTACTACCATTTCACACAATCATTAATATCTATGTAATAAATGTATATGCTAAATATCCTCATATCTACAATGATTATTATGCTGACACTGAGTGTGAGAGTGGATGGTTGTTTGTCTCTATATGTGGCCCAGTGATGGACGGCCAAACTGTCCAGGGTGTACCCCGCCTGTCGACCTATGTCAGCAGAGATTAGCACAGTGCTCACCGTGACCTTCATGTGGAGGATAAAGTGGTAGAAAATGGATGATAACCACCAAAATAACCAAAATCACTTGCCTATCCATGAGATACTCTGAAGACATTTATTTAATCATATATATGTATACAAATGTGATTTTTCAAACAAGAAAACAGTGGCACCATGACAACAACTTCTGAGAGCCCAGTCATGGCTCTTCAGCTGGCATGTAATTCATTTTCATACTGTGCAGACAAACAATTTTCAAACACAACCAAACTATCTGTGACGGCCTCAGTTTTGTCAAATGTGGCTTTGATTGTTGTTGGCTTTGCAGACTTTCAAAAATCTATTCTGGCTGTCTGAATAAGGACAGCAACGTCTAATGCTTTAATGCAGACAATGCAGTGATGATGAAATAGGGAATGCTCCAAAACGCAACAGTAGTAACTGGGTTCAACATCCCATTAGTAACGTGAATGTGTTTTTGATAAATCAGTTAAATCAATTAAAACCCACCTCAATGGAAACGAGCGCGTTACGGGAGAGATCCAGAGACTTCAGACGGACAAAGTTGTTCAGTGCATTCCCGAGATGTCTGATCTTCTCCTCCTGTGTCCCCGGCAGGCTCAGTGAACGAACATCACCTGTTTTCAAAAATATAATTTACCTATAAATAAGATTCAACTCGAACACTGATAATTATGACGCTTTAGTTTGCGTCACGTGACCATTGTTACAGGTACGCTAGCTGTCGTTAGCCTTGTTGCCACCGACCAGAAAATACACTTATTATACACAACAGAGGCTGAACCGTCATGGTTTGACTAGTATCGATTCTTGACATTTTATCAGAAGGAGATGTTGTTACCGAGACATGGGTGTGTTATTTGTAATCTGTCCCGTATCCACTGCTCTGTAATTGTTGTCAAAAACTCCGCCGCCATACTTTTTGAACTTTGGCTGCTTTCAGGTACCGTCGGAAGAAATAAACCTCTGAGGACGTGACTGCCCCCTGCTGTTTCACTGTAATCGTACAACAACAAAAATACAATTACATTATTTTTCTGTAGCGTTATAGCAGATTTCAAGGTACACAAACCCGATTTACATAGTAGGGAATATCATTGTTTTGGGTTTCTGTTTATTTTTTAGACCGAAACAATTATTATTGATTGTTTATTTCATACAAACGTCATAAAATAAACAAATACAATTAACTATTATAGTATTGTAACTTCTGAATCACATTTTTTGTAGCATGGCTCAAATCTTTACTCAAGCTTCTTACTCGTATTCCTGTTTGCTTTGAATCAATTTCCCATTTATAATAATATTAATGAAGTATTCTGATTCTGATATAGGTATACTGATATACACAGTTGTTTAAAGATTATTGAAAACAATAAAAAAACTGACACATTTTAGATACAGTATTTGACCTTTTACTACTACTACCTTTAAACTACCGAACACTGGCTGGTGGGTAGTTGTAAACTTTACGAGGTTGGTTGAACGCATCTTTTGGAGCATGCCCAGTGTGTCAAACCCCGTGGTCACGTGTCCCAACAACTCTACCTACACCTAAAGTTTGTCACAGCACAGCAGCGCGTTTGCGTTTATGTTGAGCTCCTAAAACAACCCGACACAACATTCAGATACAGATGTAATAACATTTTTCTTTAGACGACGTTCTCTGTTGCCGTTTATAACGGATGTGTACGTGGGTGACACACGGTGCCACGATCACGATCAATGGCGTCCTGTTTGACAGAGTGGGTAACTTCATGCTGCAACATCATTCTGTGCACCACGGCTCTGTACTCTTCATATAAACTCTTTAAGGTACGTGTCATTCAGTCAGTCACGATGCCACTTCGTTTACTAACTGTAACTGTAGTGAAACCAATTGCGAACCAATCAGGGGTCAGTTTAAGATTATTGGTTGACATGTACATCCATGGTTCTCAACGTGTGGGACGCGAGCTTCCTCTGGTGGTACTTGGAGGAAAATCAGAAGTACTGTTCTACTGTATATACCAGGGTATGTGATTGATGTGGAGCTGAGGCATTTTGACTGGAGGGTGTAGAAAAAGAAACAAATACATAAATTAAATAATAATAGAGTCACCTTATCTCTTGCTCCATCTTAATCTAATTTCACTATACCAGTGTGGGAAGTATGTGAGAGGAAGAGGAGGATGATGAGAGAACAAATTGTCTTATTTGGAATAAATCTGCCCCCTGTAGCTGACTTTGCTCGGCTTATTTGCACCACTGTATTTTAACGTTGGTCATAATGGTGTTACTTAAAGAGCTCAATATTTTTCCTTGAGAACCACTGTTGTAGATAATTATTAGTATATTGAAAAACAATAAGTTAATCTCAGAAGTTAGTTGTAGTAACGGTTTTATATATTATTAATGTTACATTTTGGCACTTTTGTTTATTTTATTGGCTTTGCTTATTCTGTTAATTGCTTTTACTCTTTAGTTAGTTGTTAGTTTAGTTAGTTATGTACAATTACTAATTCCCCTCCGGTGCCATTTTAGGATTTGTTATAAAAAGTCTGACATCTGCATAAGTTAATAAATAAATTCAGCCATGTGTTGCATGGAGAGTAATGTTGTTACAAACTCTGTATCTGCAGGACCACAGAGCTCCTTCAGTAGGTCTTCTCGTGCTTGGACTCTCTGCATCAGTTTGCATCTTTCCTTCCTCCAGCTCATACCTAACTACCCTCCAGAAAGAAGCAGAGTGGGCTGGCGAGGTTCTGGCTCCAGCGTTGGTCTCCTTTGACTTCCTGTGGCTCAGTCAGGACCACAACACTGCACACATTCTCCTCTGTGGCTCTTGTCTGCTGCTGGGACTGTGGGACTGGCTCTCAGCAGACACTCTGACAGTGATGACCCGCTGCTTGGGCCTGTCCTCTCTGTCCTGCTGCCTCACAGTGTGTCTTTTTGCTGGTAATGCTTCAGGGGCCATGGGTGGTGTGGCCCTGAGCCTCCCTGTTCTCATGACTCCACAAGTGGGAATAAATATGTTTGCTCCTCTGGTTTCTACAGCTGCCTCTGAGGGACTAATGAAGTGGTTTCTGAAAGGCTCCTTGTCAATAGGCTGTTGGGCCTCGACAAAGGCCCTTGGCAAGTTTCTGTTGGATGTGACTGACTGATGTAACTTCAGCATTTAGTACACATCTGTGTATGTCATCACAATCTTGTAATAATTATACTAAATGCCACAAAGACATATTTACCAGAGATATAATGTAAAAGCTATAACTGACATGTTTTATTTACTGTATAATAAGTTTCAGCTGGAGTGTGTTTGGTTGTTAGTCACTTATTTGCTGGGTGGTATTATAGCGTAAATGTCAGCAAAACTGGGAACCGCTTAACCAAACAAGTGTTAGTTATTGAACAAAAATGAACATAAGCTGATTTTTAGTTTTTTAAAATCAAGTATTTTCACATCACATCACTATGGATTAAATATATCTGTTATTAAAAAGCTTATTTGGCCAATAATTGATTATATAATAAATACTTGGAATGTTACCTTGGGCTCCTGTAAATTGAGACACACTTTCCCACACATACATACTAAGCAATCAATAACCCACTGGAAACAGTGGAATAAGGATGCATGATATGAAATTAACATAATATTTTCATACATATGTTGCAGCAGATGTGGATATAAAATATCTTTACTTAAAAATAAATAAGCTGTAGGAGGGCACTTGCATAGACGTCAAGGAGGTAGCAGCTTTTTCAGCCTACTAGTTTAGTCATTAGTCATATTAGCAGATCTAGGTGTGTTTGCTGATATCCGATGATAGTAAATTTTAAAGCCAATATCTGTTGATACAGATATCTTGCTGATAATATTGTGCATCCCTATAGGGAAACACCAGTTGTTGCAACACTATGCTACAGATCCCAACGAATAAAAGATGTTATAAACACATTAATGAAAAAGCTTTGTTGGGGTATGATGGGCTATAAATATCAATACTTTTATAGAGCTGTGATGAAATGATACATTCTTATAAAACCTCAAAGTGTTGATTTACAGCTCACGGGAATAAAGAGTAGCTGCTACACCAAGAATCTCATGAACTCAATCTGAACGAGAGAAAGCACTCAAAGAGCACACACCTCTGTCAAGGCTTCTCACTTTCCCACAGTGTCATAAAATTACCACCAAAATTGAATCATTTCTTCCCTGGACGACAACATACGTCCACAGAAAATGAAATCCAAGCTTTTTTTGAGTTATGCTGCTCACAAGGACACAAACATGTGCTGGCAAAAGCACAACCTCCTTGGTAGAGTGAATAAAGGTCAGACACCATTGAACAAACTCATTTGCACTACAGTGCGTGGCATGCAAAAAGCACATGGTGGTGTCATGTCGCCGTTTGGGCAGACTGGGAGTGGCCGGGTGACATTTATAATGTGATTATTACCATGTACTACATATGTCGTGTTGCGGGCTGTACAGACGACCTGCAAACAGCTTTAGTGTTTTTTGTTCTGCAGCCTCAGCAGCTGATATACAGTACCTGCAGTAGTGTAAGTTGTGGACCGGCTCTTACCTCATCATGCCACCTTGATATATTCCTTTCTTGGTGTTTAGTGGCTGTAATGTTGTGAAATGACCACTATATAATTTTCTTTGTTATACCGTGTTGTCCTTGCAAGGTATTGATGTTCTTTCCGTAGTTTTACAGTGGACACCGCAGACTCTCCCTGAGGGTTTCAGACTTGTGAGCATGTGTCTCAGCAGTTTTACTGCAGTGCATGTGCAAGCTTCTGTGACAAAGCCTTTATCTAACTACTATTTTCTTTAATTTATTGTCAATATAATTTATCTCTCGGTTCATGTCTTTTTTTGGCAAGATGTAAAAATGTGACATGTCATTTTAATTGAATCTGTTACTGATTTTGTAATTGACTTGAGCGTATTCACCAGAGGAAGATAAATCAAACATGTCAATAATAATGATGTCACTGCATGTGTTTTGCAACTCGTCTTCGTCGTGTCATAATCTTCAGTACATTCAGTAATTCTCAAGTACCTTATAGAACCCATATGAGAATGCAGTCTTCTTATATCACTGTCAACCCCCACAGTTCAGTCTCACATACAAAACACTGAATATTTAAAGGATCCATACCCTAATCCGCCCCCCCCCTGCCACTGCAGCGAATCAGAAAACTGCAGCAAGCATGCTCACTGCAGATGCAGCCTGTGGACGGGGCCAAAGGAAGGAGAGAGAAGGAGGCGGGTGAGAGCGAGGAGAAAGGGGGAGGAGGGAGCATCACAGCTGAGAGGGAGTCACACAGCGGCTGCACTGAGATGCTGTTGCAGCCCCGAGAACTGGAGCTGCTTTGGAGGATTTGTCATTGACGACACCGATGGAGCGCGAGAGGAGAATACAAATGATGGGGATGTCATGTTTTTATCACCTGGGAAGAGAAGATATGTGATAAGGTAAAGAAGACAAAGCATGTTGAATGATGGTCTCTTAAGATAGAGATTTAATAATATAATGATATATGTCTGTGAACGCTGTCATCCACAGGGAATCTTGGACGGTGTAGAGATGTACGCCTTCTACTCCCTTTTAGTCTACATCTTTTACACTGTCTTTAAGAAGGAGGAGGAGGAGGAAGAAGCCTCGGAGGAGGCATGTGGTGCTTCCTCAGATGTATGTCTAGCCACCTCATATCCAGCCTCGGAAGTCGTTTGACTCTGAATGGCTGTTTTTTTTTTTTCTTTCAATAAGGAACATGCATGCGATACCTTCTACATGACAGTTTACATCGTCATGGTAGCATCACTGAGCCTAATTATGTGCATTCTTTTGAAGGCAATGTGGAGATATTTCTTGCATGTCTGACCCTTTTGTATGATGCTGTACTCAGGAGCCAGGACATGTTTCCATGGAAACAGGGAGCAGGAGGAGAGATGGCCACAGCCCCAAAAAGGGGAAAAAAGCTAGTGTTTGCCTTAGCGAATCAAGTGAGTGGCTTATTTAGGCCGTTGTGTGTCATAAGATATGGATTTTTACATACATACCATTACTCTTTATTGTGGTGATGCAGGCAGTAGCGGTGACAGTGATGAAGATGAAGAGGAGAGTTCCCCTGACATCCCAGCATGCACTCCTCTGGCTGCCTTTTTGTCCTTCAAACAGGAGGCTGAGAAGAGAAGGGCCTCGCAAGTTCAGTTGGAAGCAACAGGAAAGGTAACACAGCTGTGGCTTCACTTCAACTGAGCACCTGACGCAAAACAAAATGAGTCACTGTTGTGATAAAACATTGTGTGGATGTTTGTGTGTGTGATGTCCAGTTGGCAGACTCTCCTTTGGTGGCAGTGATGTCCCACTTGCTGAGTTTTCTGGAGCAGTACTCCCACTTCCAGCAGCTGCAGCAGCAGGCCGACCAGTACAGGGTTCAGCTGAAGAGGCACCGCGTCCAGCACCGCAGGCAGATGAAGGCCCTGCGGTCCTCCTACCGCCAGCATCTCAGGGACAAGAACAGCATCATCAGCAGCCTGGAGGAGGCCATCAGTCAGCAGCAGACCCCCAGCCCGCTGAATGAGGGTGAGGGAGGAGGAGGAGGAGGTGGAGAGAGGGAAGAGGGGATGGGGGAGGGTGGAAATAGAAGGTGCAAGAAGGATGTTAGAGTAATAGGTCACAGGGTTGTTTTGATAACCATGTAAATTGGTTGGTGTGGAAAAAGGACGTATAAAATGGCAAAGAGATCCGACGGCAGGATTATGATACGAGACTGAATGAGATCATATGGTGAAGGATGATGACGACAATCTGTGCTTTAATTTACAAGATTACTAGATTGAAGGCAGTGAATTTTTTGTTGTCTAATAGGATGATCAGTTATTTCAGGTTAGAGGTGCTTTTCTCTTGTGCAAAATTAGATTTCCTTCTACTCGGGACACACTGTACACCTTTAAATAGAAGAATAGAGCAGAGGAGACTGATTAGATTTGTGTTGGTGCATGTCAGGTGGGCATTAGTGATGTCACAGAGAACAGACTCACACTGTACAGCTGCGACTGACCTTATAGTCTTTAATATTATTTGTCTGCTTTACTTCAGTCTTGACCAGATGGTCGTTTTGGCCTCACAAGCGACCAGCTGTGTTGTCTGCTGTGCATCCGTGTTAACATCCGTGCATGAAGATGTAGACATATCAGATTCCTGTCCTCAAGCGGACTAATAATATCAAATAATATTCAAAATCCTCTCACCGGCCGCCACTGCAGGTACATCTCAGTGTGAATTTAATAGGAAGAAAACCTTCATGCACACAGACATGAACTTTTTCAGTTAATGTCTGTGTGACACAGAAGTATTCGGTACGTGGACAGTGACTCTATGGCTCGGGGTTATATGAATAAACCATGGCTGTAACTGCTGTTTCATTCCCTGCAGATGCACTCACAATATCTGGCACATGTTCAGGGGCACGTGTGCTCGTGTCTGACTAAAAATAGGCGGGGGTCCATGTCCCAGTGTTACAAGGCTTGTTTGCTTACTCTGATGCATCGTGCAGGTCTAGGATGTGCAAGATATCAATCACATGTGCCATTTGGCTGTTTTTTTTTTCCAAATCTACGTTTCATTATTGAATAATGATGCTCCATTCAAAGCTCCGTCGTTAACAACCATGTCACGCTTATTTTATCTTCATGCTTGTTTGCATCATTTCACAGTTTCACACAGCCTTGTTAGTGCCTCTGCAGGCTACAGCAGCTCAAACACATTTATATCCAGCACAGCTGTACCTCTCCTCTCCCTGTTTTTTTTTCTCGTTCTTGGCCTCATCCTCTCTCTCTGCACCATAGTGACACAGCAAACCTGACACACCGGGGTTATTAAAACAAGCACAAAGCCCTGAGATGAAAATTAAAGCTGACATAGCCTGACAAATTATTGTAGAGGCGGAAAGTGATTAAAATGCCACTGGGTGTGCCGCGCATGTACCTGTGGAACAATAGAGGAGGTTTAGCATGTCGTAAACCTGGCTCTGCATTTGGTGCAGACTGCACGTGAGAGACAGGTATGAAACGCTGCCCAGGAGACACAAGAGTGGAAACTTAACAAGTGGTAAATGACCTGCAGGTCACAGTGACTCGAAGCTGTGAGTGCGTGCGTACATAATGTTCATTCATATTAAACACAACACAAGCATTTAAATGCATGGTCTAATGGTAAAAGCCTAAGTGTAAAATGAAGTTCAGAGGAAGTGCAGCTTTTTTACCGATGCAGTATTTAATCACTATCAGTATTTGGCTGATTAAAGTGTCTGTTTCTGTCTTCTAGGTGAGTCCAGCAGTGATGCAGGGACACAACCTGGGGTTCACAGGTTGGTGGAGTCTCTGTACGGCCTCCAGGGTGAGAGGAGTAAGCTGAGAGGAGAGCTCCGCCTGCTGCACTCACAACTAGAACAGCAGGAAAGAGACCGACACTCTCGCATACTGTCCTTTCAGCAGCAGGTAGGCAGCTACTAGGCAGCATAGTAGTTAGATCTCTAACGCTTGAATTTAGTTTAATCTAATTTTGAATATTGATCATGTGTAATCCACTTATAAACTCTCTTGTTAAAATGGGAATTAACTATTTATGACACCATTTCCGTGAAAGACTCAGTATGTATTATTCATCACTGTCTTTTCCCCTGTATGCACTCACACAATTACTAAACATGAACTGTATATTAGAGGTCCAGTGTTGGTGGTGTTAAATGATGAGACTACAGATTATAAAAAAACTCCTCCACTCTCTCCACCCTTTTCCCAAACTTGTCAGATAACTACGGGGGCCTTAGCATACCGGAATACATGCCATTATTGTTTGTTTGCGTAGTAAACTTTTGTTTAAACCATGTAAAATGCATACTCTGGCTGGTTTGTTCTTTCGGTTACTGAAAAAACATGATGGCACAAGATGGCACAAGATGACGCAAGGCCCTCTATAAAGCAAGGCCTCAATCTAAAGTACCAATAAAAAGCGTAATCTAAGGCTAGGACAAGCATTTTTTAATTTAAAGGGATTATAGGGCAGTATATTCAATTACTGCCAATAAACCCTCAGAAATGTTACATACTGGAGCTTCAAATGTTACACATTCTGAATGTGACTCTTTGTAATGTCCCATTCCCATAATTCCACAAATATTGGAATGAAAGCGTTTCAAACACATCTTTATTCTCTGTTCATGTCTCACGCAGATTGATGAGCTCAAGAGTTGCATAGAGGAGCGTGAGGAGGAGCTGTCAAGACTGAGAACTGCCACCGTAAGTGCACTTTCCACATCATCACCGCTGACACAACATATAAATATGAAAATGCAACAAAAAAAAAGTGTCATTTTCTCTTGTGCGTCATTTCTACAAATACCGTTTATTATGTGAGGAAGTCTCTGCTTGGTTCTACCTGGTGCTATATTTTCTCAGGGAGCCACAGATTCAGAGAAGCGAGTGCTGTGTCTGTCGGCGGAGAACGAGAGTCTGAAACAAAGCCTGAGCGTCACTCAAGGCCTCCTGCAGCAGCTGTCAGCCATCCCCTCCCAGTCCAGCACCATACTCATCAAGGTGACACGCACCGGCAGAGCTGAGAACTCGCCGATATGCAGCTGTAAACTGTAAATGCCTTGACGTTGACTTTGTGTTCTGTGCTCTGCCAGGAGAACGAGAGCCTGCGCAGCAGAGTGCAGCAGCTGGAGCTCTCCCTACAACACCGTGCAGAGCAGCTGTCACATCTGGAGCGACAGAACGAACAGAGCGAGTGGAGGAGAGGGGATGAGCTGAGGAAACGAGAGGACCGGGTGAGGGAGCTGCAGCTGGAGTTGGACAGAGAGAGAGACAAGGAACCAGTGGTGAAGGTAAATCAAATATGACTGTGAATTTGACTGTGAGAGAGTCAGTTTTTCTATATGTTCTTAAAGAAGATGATCTACAGGTTGTTGTTTATTTTTTTTATACCCAGTATGTCACGCAGACTGTGACCGTAGAGTCACCTGCCACACAGAAGCAGCTGAGTAAAGCCAGACAGAGAAATGAGCTCCTGTCTGAAAAGCTGTCCAGTCAGAACGAGCGATGCAAACAGCTGGAGGAGCATATAAGGAAGTCGGATGAATACAGCTGTAATTTGCAACACAAGGTAACGCACACAGTGAATTTATGCTCAACGAGTTTGATGTGAATTGTTATCATAGTTACAAGTATAACAAGTATGCAGTAGTACAGGTTATTATAGTAAACGAAGAGTAACAGAATAATGAATTGAAATAAAATTGATTTAACTGAATGAGTTTAAAAAAAATAACTAACTGACTAACATGTGTGTTTATAAAACTAACTAAAATTGTAGTGAAAATGTTTTTGTCTTTGTACATTAATTGTGTGTTTATTTTCCTATATTCTATATTTTATATCTGCTGGCAATTTTGAAAGGTTATATTTGAGACACAATACTCATTATCACCTTTTTGAATCTTGCACCAATATGATACATATTACAAAAAACTAACACTAAAACAAATAAAAACTGAACTAAAACTAAGCATTTACAAAAATAAAAATGTATAAAAAACTAGGAAACCTGCTCTAAAAACTAATTAAAACTAACTAACTAGGAAATAAAAACTAAAACTAGTGAAAATCCCAAACTTTTATGACCTTGATACTGATATATACTGGTATATATGACCTGTGTTTTACAAATAAGCAACTATGACACAATGAACTTCATGCAACAGCAAGATTAACATACAGTAAAGTACTTTTGGCTGGTGGCCATTAAGAAGCAGGGGAAATCCCTTCACCATTAAGAGTGATTTAAATAGTTAAAAAGAGAAAGTTCTCACTTCATCTTGAAAAATTCACAACTTGGATCAATTTCATCCATGAATGAAGTCATTACAAAGCTGTACCAGCACAGATTGGACCAGTTGTGTTGACAGATTGAACCTTTCACAGATTGCAGCGTACGAGCGTGAAATCAGTAAACTGAGAGAGGAACTGCTGAAAGAGATCGGTCACTTGGAGGAGAGAAAGGAGGAGGCTGTGAAGGCTGCTGCCAACTGCTCAGCAGAACACTTCCAGAACCTGCAGGATCAATTCTTCAGTACGTACCACATTATTAACGCCAAAAATGGAAATAAAAAGGTTAACTAATTGTTTTGTTAACCTCACTTTTGAGAATAATCTCTCTTGTTTGGGTTTTTCTTTTTTTTTTTCCAGGCTTGCAGAAACGTCTGACATCACTCCCTCCAACTTTACGCTCAATGAAGACGGACTACACTAGTTTGAGGAGCCAAGTTCGTAACTTCTCCGATTTTTACGGAGCAGCTATAAATGACGCAAAGAAACAGGTACAAAGCATGACATTGTTCTGTGACTATGTCCACTGTATGTAGATGTTTTTAAGCCTAGTGAAGTTTGGTTTTTTTTACTTATTTTTAACAGATTTCAGCAGCTATCAATGAAATGTCTGAAGCCAATAAAGATCTTCTGGATAAATACCGGAAAGAAGTTGCACTGCGCAGGAAGTACCACGAGCAGCTGGTGGAGCTCAAAGGTATGCAGAGAGGAAGAAATATAGATTTTCTCAAGAGGACTTGAAATGTCTAATCAACTGGGCCACTTCTGTTTTTTTAAGGCAACATTCGCGTGCTGTGTCGAGTGAAGCCGGTGCTGAAGGAGGACCAGCATGAGGAGGACCAGTCTGTGGTGGTCACCACAGACCCCAACAACGAGTCCTCACTCACCGTGCTGAACAAAGGGAAGGGTCGCATCTTTGAACTGGACAAGGTTTTCCACCCTCAGGCCACTCAGGAAGAGGTAGTGAGCGGGGACAAGACTGTACTGTGAGTATGAAGGGAATATAATTGTAACAAACACTGAAGCCATGTGTTCACTTCCACCAGGTCTTTCAGGAGATCGAACCCCTTGTGACGTCCTGCATCGATGGCTACCATGTCTGCATATTTGCATATGGACAGACTGGCTCTGGAAAGACCTACACCATGGAGGTCGGTCCTCTACTTCACTGCAGTGTTGTCCCCATAGAGCTTTATTCTACCATGTGCAGGTTGTAACCTAAGTACCATTTGGTTTTCAGGGTAGTGTGGAGAACCCAGGCATCAACCAGCGAGCGCTCAAACATCTCTTCAGTGAGATTGAGGAGAGGAAGGACATGTGGTCTTACACCGTCACTGTCAGTTCTGTGGAGATCTACAACGAGGTGCTCAGGTCAGTCACACACTGCAACGGTTATTTTTACTCCACTACATTTCCTCTAAACGTCTTTGTTACTTGTTACTACCAAATAAAATCAGAAGAAGAAGAGTTGGTAATGGTCTGTACTTATATAGAGCTTTTCTAGCCTTGATGAGCTGCAAGTGTCTCGCTCAAGGACACATACAGACTAGCAGAGCCAGGAATTGAACCCACAACCTTCCAACTGGAAGACAACTTGCCCTACCACTGAGCTACCATGGCTCAATCCTAACTCACTCACAAAGTACTTAGAGTAAATGTCATATACATTAAGTAATAGTATAGTAATTGACTTCAACTTCTACCAAAGTCAGACTTGTACTTCTACTCAAGTATCCATTTTAGGTACTTTATACAAGGCTTCTTTGCATAGGCTTTTAGCTGTAGTGCGCATCTTTTGAATGTATACAAATATCTGCTACATTCAAACTATTGTCAAATGAGTTTGTGTCACACAATGCTGATTGAGCCTTCCAGCTGAGAGTCACATGGAGGCCAGATGAAAGAAGCACACGGCGAGAATAAAACGTGACAGCTTCACGCAGTTGGTCTATTCCTAAAAAAAACACCAGGAAGTGCCCATGAAGTGTTTCAGAAGTGCGTTCTACTGCTAAAAAATAAACCAGAATAAACATACCAAAGCCCACAGGAGGGTGATAGAGGTTCCACACTGGAGCTTTAAGTACATTTTGTTTTGTAAAAGACAGTGGCTGTGTCATCACTAGTGTTCTGTTCTAATTCTCAGAGATCTGCTGAGTAAAGACGGAGAGAAACTGGACATCAAGATCAACCCAGATGGAACAGGCCAGCTGCATGTTCCCGGCCTGAGAGTCACTGAAGTTAAAAGCTTTCAGCACATCAAGAAGGTGACGGATATTTGGCAAATATGAATCACCATTTATATTAGAATAGATTTCTTTTTTTACCACGGATGCTTCATGCTTTTGTGCTTCACCAGATTTTAGCCACAGCTCGCAGGAACAGGATCACCTTTGGCACTCAGATGAACCAGCATAGCTCACGCTCCCATGCCCTGCTCTGTATCACAGTTCAGGGCACTGACCTCGCCACGGGATCCAAAACCACCGGTCAGTCACACATGCATCGTCTTATTCCCTCACAGGGAGTGATCCAAATGCCTGAGAGGAGTCCAATATAGAATATATAGAAAATCTGAATCATAATGTCGTAATCATCAATCAACAGAGAGGTCAAAGCATGAGAAAGCAAAAAGTAAGGCTCATGTTCTTCTCTCATTTTATTTTTCTCTCTTTTTTTAACAGTAACTTTATTTGGAAGAAAACAAACTCATATAAACATTATCTGTCCTACCTATTGTGCAGGAAGGACTCTCTGGTCTGGATATATATAATATTATAACATTGTACTTCAATACATCTTTATTCAGATGCTTTTTGGGTTCACCATTCATAAAGTAGGACAACCTTACATAAAATCCAAGAGTTTAAACCTGTGTTTTTCAATATTTCAATATTTTAAGTCACAGGGGACATTTTACTACAAAATTAGTATCATGTGTAGCCATGAAAGATTTGAATGCTTTTGATTCTCCTTTTCTATTTTCACTCTCTAAATGAACTTGCATTTCCTCAGGCAAGTTGAACCTGGTGGACCTGGCTGGCTCAGAGAGGGTCTGGAAGTCTGGTGCAGAGGGCGAAAGGCTGAAGGAGGCCCAGAACATCAACCGCTCTCTGCTGTCACTGGGGGATGTAATTCAGGCACTGAGGGCTCGGCAGACTCACATTCCTTTCAGGAACTCCCGCCTTACTTACTTATTACAAGACTCTTTGGGTAAAGGCAGCAAGACTGTCATGGTGGTGCAGGTAAGATGACTTTCCTGCATTTCTAGATTTTCAAGTTGCTCATATTTGCAGTACATATCTGTCTGCTGCTTGCTGTGACACAGTGTTTGTTTAAAAACGTCTCTGCTAAAGGTTTCTGCTCTGGAGAGTAACGTGGGAGAGACTTTGTGCTCGCTGAAGTTTGCCCAGAGGGTGTGCAAAGTGGAATTGGGCCCTGCAGCCAGGAAGATTGAAGCTGCTGGAGGTCACTGCGACTGAGGGTCAGGAATCACCGGGGAGCAACGTGTGCATCAATCAGATTACCGCTCATTGTACTAATGAATCATACAGCTACAGTTTCAACAACAACACTGCTGCTCAAGGGCTAAATCTGTGGGAGGTGTGTGCGGCACCCAAATGCCAACCTATGACTGAGTACAGGTTTTATGGATGCTCTGTGCTTCTGATATATGATGACCCTTTATTATTAGATAATCTGCATGTAGTGCCAAAACAACCTCAGACGCCCCCACAGTGTAAGACACGATGCTTCCTTAAACCACTAATCTCAGCTCCTTTGTACTGAATACCAAAATCAAGGACATACAACGTCCTTGGTGACCATCAGAGCAGCATCACGTCCATACAGGTTTAGTAAGCATCCAGTGTCATAACATCAAACCATCTGCATTGCTGTAAATGTCTTTTTGTGAGCTTCACACCCCAACATAGTATATTTTTAAAGGCTGTGGTGCATAAGAGAATCTGTTTTGTAGCAACGATATTGGCTATTAACCATGTTAATGACACTTAACGCACACGTTTGTGTAATTTTTGTGAATGTTTGAATTAAGTTCTTCAGAATGTCAATAGTTTGCCTTTTGAGAGAAGAGAAAGGCCTTTGAAAGAAGCAGGTGTCCTTGTACTGTAGTGGACAACAATGAATTGTGCAATATCTCCTTTGTTGAGGAGACAGTTTGGGTCCCATGTGGACAGAAGATGCACTTTACTGTGAAAGGAGTGTTTCAGTTCAGACCAGGTATTTAGGTGCAGTAGATTATCACTAGTGAATGTCATATCAGAAAAAAAATGCTTAATTGTTCGTCATTGTCCCTCCATTTATCACCTATTGGATCAAAACCATCTTTGATTCAAGTGTAGCAAGACATTTATGTTGCTGTAACTACCATAGATGTCACGTCATGATCGTTAGAGTACATTTTAAGATAGTTTTCTGAATAAACAATGTATTTAAAACGTGCCTTTTTACTGGATTATTGGCAGCACAGTTCAAATCTGAAGTTTTCTTCGTTAAAATTCAACAATGGACACTTATTAGTATTCATACCACATGCTTTGTTACATTTTGCTAAATAAGATGCCTTCCTTTTAGTTACTGGTGAGTGCAAATATTCCTGAACATGTTCAGGATCCATTTTACTATCTATTTCTATTTTAATTAATACAATTATATACATATATATAATAGGATTTCATCCATTTCACTACATCGCATGAGGAGAAACTTGAATAATACACAGGCATATCAAAAATTCAGATTTAGTTCAATATAAAAAACATACTGATTACACAATGTACTTGATGTTTACCACATATACAGAGCATACTACTACATATTCATACATAATAGTTTAATAACAAAGACCTATTGGGAAACTTAACACCCTCTTGTGATGGTGCAGTCCAAGTTAAGTCAGGACGTCGCTGCATGAGTTTCACTCATTCAACAAAAACATTTAGGATTCAATCGGAGTCTCCCTCCTCCACCCCGATTGCTCCCACTGCTCCAGCCAACTCCTCCTCACTGCCTCGCAGGCGATCGCCTAAACACGCCAAAGATGAATGGTTAATTTGATTCATTCATTCATTCACTGCATCTTTCAATTGTGACATGATAATATCCACTATGGCACAGTGATGTCAAACGATCAAGAAAATATCATCAAATTGTAAAAGTGATGTTTGTCTTGGTTTATACATCTGAACATGAGTTAAAATGTTAACAAAAAATACAGCTCACCCAATGCTGAATGCACACAGGGAATCACATTCAAACTGGTTTTGTGTCTATTTTTAGACTGTAGATCAGTGGAGGAATCACACGGTTACTATCAGACGGCTTCAAGCCTTTATGAAGTCTCCAAACCACAAGGCAATTAGCCCAATAATGAATGCGTAACTTTACATGGCCTCTGTAGCGTCGGGAAAATTCAGCAATAGAAACATAAAAAAATAAAATAAAATGAGAAATACTGACGGATGAGCTCAGCAATGGCTCTCTGTGTTCTCCTCTCCAGCTTCTCCAGTTTCTTTGCCACATCACGCTTCAGGTCCCTTGATTTAGAATCACAATTAAAAGAAAGTGTCAGCGATGAATCGATCTTGCACTTAATTAGCTGCACAGTTATTTTTAGCAGTCTTACCAGTCTGGTTTTCTTGGGGCAAGGTTGGCCAAATCCTGAAGAGAGAAAACAGCTGAATACAGCAGCCATTGATGCATCGGCAAATGAAGAAGACACATTCACTCCGACAGATTTACTCACCACTTCTTCAATGATAGGTTCTGGATTAGCTGCCTCTAACTGGTCTTTAACTTTGTCCTCCACTGCAAAGAAAGGTTATAAATCATCAGTACAAGGCCATGAACTGTACTTAAGAGGAGATTGTCCAAGAGCTGACCTTGTACTGTTACACTATGTTCACACTGAATGCAAATCAGATTTATCTTCAAATCGTATCTTTTCAGATTGTTACACGCAAATCAGACTTGCGTGTATAAGTGTTTTGTGGTAAATGTAACCTAACCACTAGTTTCAGGTCTTCTTCAGTAGCACATGACAGTGATTTTGTAAAACATATATCCCATTTCGAGGACAACAGACAATAACACACGAGGGGAAACCAGAGTGACTGACAGCTGATATCGTTCAATAGCTGCCTGGTTGCAGGTGATGCCTCCATCCAGAATTTCAAATCCAACCTGATTTTATATGACAGTCTGAACAAGACCCAAGACTTCATACCTGATGCTGGTTTGGCGTTGGGCACCTGCCGCTCCTTCAGCTCTTCGTCCTGTGGAGTGTAATTCCTCAGCTTGAGCTCTCTGAGGAGAAAAGTGCAGAGAAAGGTGAACCTACTTTCAGTGGTAAGACTGGTAAATAAAACATTATCAGCACTGTCATTCCAGGAGGTGGCAGTGTAGACAAAAAAAATTCTACCAGAGTATATCAGGAGCATAACAGACCATCTGACAACTCTGCACAGCTGCACATTTAATGTCGGGATGGAGGTTGGGTATAATGTCCCTCTTTATTCCTATGAACATGTCTGATTAACATGTTCCACCTGCTCCTGGGCACAGACTCAGTGAAAACAGTGAACAGCTGAGGAATGTTCTCCTTGATGTTGAATTATGCAGTCTTTCATCACGTTTCTACTCGGAGGAATTCTTGGCAAGCCTTAACTGACATCTCTACAGATTATACTGAAGGTCCAGAGGTAAAATATTGTCTGACACGAGTTATCAGCTGTTCGGAGATTAACGTGGATTCAAGATGAAGTTTGAGAGGGTAAATTCTCGATACATCACACACTTAGACCAATGTCTTGTACAAGTATGGGCAGGAATGCTAGTCATGTTCTACCTCTGGCTGACTGAGGTCTACTCTTAATCCACACATCCCAATCTCTGCAGTTGAATATGTCTCAAAGGAGTAACTGATGCTGAAATGCTAGATACACATAATAATGATAATCAAATCTGAATATAATGATTTTCATAGGTTTTTTTTTTAATATTATTGTTTAACCTAAGCATCTAGTTTGGTCAGGGTTCTTGACTGTACATGCATCTCCTAATCTCTCCTCATTGCCCCTCTGCAATCAGCATTTGAATAGAGGTATAGAATGTCTCAAAAAATAAGGTCATGAATGTATTTAGTAACATCCTTGGCTTCCTGGTGCGGTTTCCTATAGTATGTGGATATTTCCACATACTACTGTGTGTAAGAGTGAGGGAATTCAACATGGTTCAACAATTCAACATCTGTTTACACAAATCCACTTCCAACACACTGTGGCATCAAAGAGAGCCAGTGATAAATTCAGAGCACAGATCCAAGTGTGGCCCTCTCTCAATGTTTAGAGTGAACCGTTACTGAGGAGGAGCAGCAGTGTTCAAATGTTTACACTGATATCAAGCTACCTACCCCTAAACTCTGGCCTTTCTATTTACACAATGAAACTGTACCAACATGTAACTTTTCAGAGGCTTTGGACTCATTTCCAAAAATTGAAACATGAATAAATAAACCAAATAATATTTATCTATAATCTAACAAAAACACACTTGAAGGAAAAAACACGGTGCAGTAGGTGCCTTTCCATTGTTATTAGTAGGAAGAACATGAAACACGTGTCGATTGTTTTGTTCGTTCATGCCATGGTTTGGAAATGTGATCTCTCATGAAATTTTAAAACCAATTTCAAGTTACATTAACCTAGAAAACTGCTACAGATGTGTTTCTTTACTTGGCTAAGCGAATTAAAAAAAAACAAAAAAAACAAACAAAATGTTCCTCACTTCACAGATAGTCTGTCTCATTATTAGACTCTAAAGGAGTTTGCAGCCATTGTCATTGCCATGAGAGAGACCTGTCCTGTTGAACTGGAGGACGTACGCCGTCACTCCCACAGTGTCGTCAGCACGCAGTCATTAAATATAAACAATGGAAAAAAGGTCCTGTAGGACAGGAAAGTTGGCTGCTCTTCCTGCCAACTAATACACAAAGTTGAGTGAGCGACAGGATATTTGAGCAGCTAATACTACAAGATTGTGATCCAGCCCAGTGTAAACATTGAAGACAGTGTTCAGATGAAGAGCTGATAAATGCTCTGATGAGGAGCTTTCCGATCGGTTTCAGTTCTGTTTGTGCAGCTTCAAAAGCATCAGCCAAAGAGACAAGCTACAGAATAACATCATGAGACCAACCTATGCCTCTCCTCTGGAGTCTCCTCTAATGAAGCTTTTTTCTTCTCTGGCTCGTCATCTTCCTCCTCTTGCCCCTGAAAAAAACCCCAACAACTTTAATTTTAAAACAGTATTGACTCTCCAAAAACAGCATCATTTAGTAAAGGAGCTTGCACAAATGTACTTAATGTACTGTATATAACCTATGATAAATAATAAGAAAACCTCCACAAAATGTAAAGCTAAATTGACTGTGTTTTTGCAATGAAGTATGTTATAATTATAACATAAATAATAAACATGAGCCCAAAACAAGAATTCAAAGTGACAGTATCAAGGTATGCTTCAGCCCATTTGCAAAGATTCACCATCGATTTATGTTCATGCAGTTTGTGCAAACACTTTAAGATACAACACATAATTGAACTGATTTCTGATTTCTTCCAATTTCAAGAGCAAAACCTAATCTTTAATTATCTGACATTTTAATACAACAATTACCAACACTGACTGTTTTTTTAAATTGTGATAATGTTTTGGCCACATCATCTAGCCCCACATTTGGGAACAACACACTTCCTTTTTGAGCTTGATAGTGTCTCATACCGTGCAGTTTGCTAATAAAAAAAATGTGTTATCGATAACCAAACTATTAGCATTCTATCAGCCCTGTGATGAATGATGACATGGGCTTGAAGAAGTCCAAAAAAAATATCTACAACTGACCTCAAGTACAACACTAACAAAGGATATAAGACCCCTCCCATCATACATTTTCCTGAAGAGGCTTCCTGTTCACCTGCTAGAACAATGTAAGGGACTGACTCATTATTTAAGTGCAGTACAAAAGGGGAAAAAAACACTAGCTTCAGGAATGCCAACAGTCATTTATCAAACATCGCTGGCCAAGTACGCTTCTGTTTGTCAACAGTGGAGAAACTTGTTCTCTAATAGTTAAAAGAGCAGCTTACACACTGACTATGGTTTCTTGTTGCAAAAAGAGCTCATATTAAGAAATCTTTGAATTTCAGATTTTGTCTACTGAGACAGAATAACTAACTATATAATGTTAAACATTTGTATGAAGAGAGCAGCTGCCACTGAAACTCTTTGCTTTTCAAATGTGTGATTCAGCACCCAGGGTGTGTGCTGATAGGAAAATGGGATATTATTATATTCTGGGTAAAATTAGCTCAGCATACACTGACGTCCAGATAATAACTGATAAGTTTTAACTGTCAAACACATACTTTAGAGGTCACTGTTGACTCCAGTGTGTGGTAATAGCCACACAGATGTTAGCATGGTTTGTTACTGTGAGACTATTTTGAAAGGGCATTTATCTTTATTAAAATGATGAAGATTAATATTTTCTCTTCCTTTCCTTGTTGTCCACTTTCAGTCTGTGTGGCATAATAAGATGACATGGTTCACCCACACAGTGAAAGAAATATGGAAATATTAATATGAAATACTAATAGTAAAGAGGGCCACATGGTGATGTAGTGGTTAGCACTCTCCCTTGCAGAGAGAAGACCCGGGTTCGAGCCCCGGTTGGAACAAGGGCCTTTCTGCATGGAGTTTGCATGTTCTCCCCGTGTGTGCGTGGGTTCTCTCTGGGTTCTCTGGCTTCCTCCCACAGTCCAAAAACATGCAATGTGGGGATTCTATCTGTGTGTGGCCCTGCGATGGACTGGCGAAATGTCCAGGGTGTACCCCGCCTATCGCCTGGTGTAGCTGAGATTGGCTCCCGCGATCCTCTGGTGGAGGATAAAGCGGTAGATGATGACTGACTGACTGACTGACTGACTGACTGACTAATAGTAATTATTAATGTTATTAATATTAACATTTATTTCTGGTTACTGTTGTTCTATGTTGGTGAAGAATGAAACAGAGACTTCTGCCGGCCGACAAGGTTTTTATTTTCTTTGCAAAAGAGGTCAAACGAGTGGTGTTGAGCAGACTGACCTTTCTTTGCAAGGAAATAAAAACGTGTCTGTAGTAGTCTCCATTTTCATTATTCAACCACAACTATTCACTTTCACACCTCAATGTCCAATTTGCCTAATCCCCAAATCTGAATGTTTTTGGCCTGTGAGAGGAAACTGGAGAACCCATAGAAAACCCACACACCCGCGGGGAGAATATGCAAACTCCATGCAGAAAGAAAATGCTGAAGTTAGCCTCTGATTCACCAGCTTCCGATTCGGCACTTAAGGGAAAAGCTAAGTGGGAAATTCGAATGTGCAGTGTGACTGTTTGTCCACTGATTATCTTTTTTTTGGGACACTTCTTGATGGGAAAACATTTTGGGCGTTTTGGGTATGACATTATACTTTGCTTGACACACTGTTTTTTCAGCATAAAGACCACTTTGGACCAGGTCCACATCAAAAACCATGAAATGGGCCTGTATTGCATTTTCACAAATAGAACAAAGGTTTCACAAATCAGAGACTGTGTTTTTATGAATCTTCAGGGTCTAAAATCTCCCCTTTAGCATTTTCACAAATTGTTTTCTAAAATGTTTTCCCATCAACGAAACAGAAAAAGATAATCCCAGAAAAAGATAATCAGTGGACAAACAGTCGCACTGCACATTCGGTAAATTTCGGGTTTCCCGGGTCAGTCTACCAAACAAACTCAAGCTTGCTTAAGTCAAGGGTTAACAAGTGGACTTGCTCTTGTTATGGCAGATATCACCAGAGTGAAATGTGAAGAAAACAAGGGTTACACACGAACCCTAATGTATTATAAACTATAAAAAACACACACATCCTCATAACTCATCAGGGAGATGAATAAAAAGCAAAATAACTTGTTTCTGTAGCTCAGCAAATTAGCCTTATGTCAAAACTGAAAATGTACAATTACCAAAGCACTGAAATCGATAAATATATCGACCATTAACTATAGACTGTAATTAGATCTACTCTTGCAGTACATTAGCAAAGTTACACAGCAGGGTTACGATTCATGTGCTACATAAACGTTAGCTACAAGCTAATACGGCTAACGTTTTCTCAACGACAAAGCGAGCCGTTTTCTGTTAGGATATGTAGTACTTCTGACAAAATAGACATCGCAGCACTGGTAACTTACATGTACTTTTTTGTCTCTTAACGCCTTTAGCCTCTCTTTCCTCTTCAACGCCTGCTCCTGAAGCGAGCCCACACCTTTCTCCATGTTTTCCTCTCCACGCCGTTCGACTCTTTCTGAAATCGACTCATCCTGACTGAGGATGAAACGACCGTCGAGCACATTGATTGCTATGGTCTGTTGCCTGATCACGTGATATTGTTATTTTGTTTGAAGAAATGCTTAAAACATTGTTTATTAGATGGATGGATTTTTAAAAAAAATAAATTATAAAGCATTATTTAAAATAAATTCAGACAAAATAGTTTTTTTTATTTAAACATGGGGTGTTATATTGTGGCTCAGGTCGGGTGTATTGGCATGAGGAGTAATTTTTCAATTGATCAAATTTCAGTTAGTAATGGACATTTTCTCAAACATTTAAACAGATGTATAACATGTTAAATTAATGTAAACATAACCATATACTTTAAAGTACATAAAGGTGAGATATTTGACAGACTGGCACAGTGTCCTGCCTGTTGATGGTCACACACTCATGTCCTTGTTAAGAATGTAGGCCATCGCCATGGTAATACAGCTGCTTCTAGCTTCACTGTGACCATCCTCCTATTATCACCATCCCTATGTGTGATGACACACACTTGGGTGTTGCAATATAAGGCCTAACAATCACAATATAAAAAAAAGATTAAACAAATAAATCAATAAATCTCCCATTGCAGTACATGTGGGTGAAGGACTAACTGCTGTAGATAACAGCCAACAACACAGCAGAGCACAGCAGATAAGGTCTGTGTATACAGCGATGATGTGCATTTTTTTTCTGCTTTAAACACATGAATAATGTAACTCAGTGGTAGAATGTGTTGTTTTAAAGTCAGAGAATATCATTCAACAATATAACCCTTTTATAACTGGGTCCTAAACAAGAGTCCTCTTACGAGATGTGTCTGTTTTCTTTTCGAGGTGTAAACGTCTGTGACGTGTGTTGTTTTGAGTTAAGGCCATGGGCTTATCTTATCTTACCTTCTTTAAAGTTCATGCATCACCAAATTAAAGTTTCCAGAAAGGGGGTCGCTTCTCAAAATGTACATCTTTTCTTTTTCATATTCATATTTCCACCAGGAAAACCCATTTATCTGTGTAGGCTTATAAGATCCGACTATGAATCATTGTAAGTCTGAAGTTCAGTTGTGTTTGTCTGCCAGTGCTGATATATTTAATTACACATTATTAACAAACAAAGCATAAAAAATACACACATTTACACAAAACAATTACTCGATTATTGGTTACTAAATTAATCATTATCTGTTTTTAATCATCAAATAATCGGTTTGAAAGTTTTGTTCAGATTTTACAAAACCTCATCATCTCTAGGTCATCTCCATCTGACATTTTATTGACCTGATGATTACCCGATTCATCAAGAAATTAATCAATAATGAAAATAATTGTTTAGTTGCAGCCCTAAATTCAGCAATATGAAATTGAAAAAAAGGAGAGAGAAAAACATTCCAGACACAATTCACCAGTATTGTTCTTGTACAATTTTACTCCCAAACCTGTAAGACATCTGCATAAAACAACACATTGTTTTGAAAGGTGATATTTAAATGAAGATTCCCTCATCTCATTATCTTTTTAAAGCACATGTAGACTGACGTGTAGTTCCTCTGTGTATCTTATATCAGCTTACCTGTGATGACCCACAGCCAGGTCTTCACTGTCAGCTGTCCACCCTGCCCACCACGCAGGACCGTGGACGTGCAGACAGACAGTGCAGTCATGCTTTGGTCTTGAGTGGATGGCATCTGTCGCTTCCGTGGGAACTCTCTCTCTCTGTCTCTCTCTCTCTCTCGCTCTCTCTCTCTCCCTCCAACAGGAATCACTCAGCAGAAGCAGGAGGCTCGCTCTAAATGCGGACATGGGTGTTTCTCCACGCACGTATTTCCACGCGTTTGTGTTCCTGGTTTTAGTGTTTCGACAGTGATCGCGCCGTGACCAGGCTCGCATCGATCATGCTGTGTGCGTTTTTTCCACGACACTCTGACAACTTCTTTGCGTGTGGTGGCGACAGTGGGGAGCACTTTGTCGTGGATGATTACTGCTGTGGCTGGATCTGACAGGAATGCTTGACGGGAGCTGTGCGCCGCGTTCACATATGCCTTTAGGAGACAACTTCACACCGCCGTGGCCATGCTTTACACTTTGATCGTTTTTTTAAAGAAAGAAAACAAGAAAGGGACACAATGAGCAATCACAAGGGCGGAGGGATGGCATCGAAGGAAAGGCTGTACGAGCTGTGGATGTTGTACTACACGAAGGTGAGTGTGTGAGTGCGGAAGAGCCGACGATGACACCTGTTGTCGCTGCTGCTGCTGCTGCTGCTACTGCGTCTCTGTGTGAACTTTATAACGTGTGTCCAACACGATCACTGTGTGTTTATGTGATCACTCATAGTTATCTTTTTTTTATTATTATTATTTATATAAACGAGGAGGCGTTTGCCTGTTTTTGTGTGTTTATACAGCAGCTGTTTGTTTACCTCGTGGCGAAGGTTGTTCTGGTCAGACAAGCCAAGGGTATCATGTAAGATCCGTGTCATTGAGCCGTTTAAACGGTTTGAATGTGTTAAAAGTGTTAGGCCACACGGAGCATATTAACCCACTTAATTAGGCCTGATAGATCAGATCAATGATCATGTACCTGTGACTACTTCCTGTTCCTGTTCTTCCCCGAGTCTCTTCCTTAGTTAAAGCATGACTGAGTTCAACCAACACAGCCAGGGAATATGTCATTGAGTCTGTTAGATTTAGTTTAATTACTTATTTAAAAAAAAAACAAAAAAAAAAACACTATAGACCATTTCCCCTCACCTGTCATTTAGAACATTTGTTTCTCTTTTGCTCCCAAAATATTGATATCGATACTGATACCTGCACGATATATCAATACTGATACTTCTCCATTCTGTCATTGATACTTCTCTATGACTATGTGCAGGCGATAGCTGAACCATAGCCTGGATATAAAAATGGACTTCAGGTTGAAAATCAGTTCTTGAAATTCACAGACATCATCAGCTGGCGTCCATTTAGCGTCCGTTTTCTCTCTGCTTCTTCTTTATCCTCTAAATGGGAACATCATTTACAAAATTGACATAATAATTTATTGAAACGAGCGATCAAGACCATTAACTCGTCAGGAAAATGTTTACCGATGTTATAAATCGAGGGAGATGTACTGTAGGCTCTTTTTTCCATAGACTTCCATTCAAACTGTGTTATTTTTGCAACCAGAAAAGTTACCCCCTGGTGGCCAAAACTGGTATACCACTGTCCTACATACCTGGCTTCACTTTTTACATACAGTTTGTGGCCAGAATGCAGATGTGTGGTAAAGAGCTATGAGGAAGCATGTACTACTTACCTCATCATCAGAGGCCACAGTTTTCTGTTTAAACCAGGGGTCTCAAACTGAAATCACCTGGGGGCCACATGAGCTTCATGTGTGATCAGGTGGGGGCCAGTCAACAACTGTGTGGGAGAAAAAAAAAACATTCAGAAGGGGGTGGGCAATATGACCTTTAAAATGACAACAACAATAATTTGCATTATTTCAAAATAAAACAATAATAATATATTAACATCAGAAACAGCCATTCAAATGGCGGGCCGCATGTGGCCCACAGGCTGCAACTTTGACACCCGTGGTTCAAACCAATGGACTTCACAGAAGTAAACAATAAACTTGGCAACAGCCTTGTGACATCATCTTTTTATCTGTTTTCCTGCCCCAGTCACATGTGGATCGACCTCTGTGGCCGCTGCTAGTTTGATGTTGTCTCCGTGATTAATCTAACACATAAAGTTCTTAAAAGTGATACCAACTCCCCATTGTAGTAGAAGTAGAAATAGAAGTTTTTTAATGATCTGCATCAGCCAATTCATTAAATAATAATCCGTCTATGCTATTATCATTGTTGTGTGTAAGTGTACACAAATTTGATAAATGCTGCTCAGTGCACTATGACAAGATAATTTGTCTAGTGAATGGATACGTGCACTGCAGTACAGACACTATACATTTTTGTGTATCATTTGTCATAATTGAACTGTTCATTTTTATCAGATGGAGAAGCAGCCAAACATGTCAGCCAAAGATGTGTGTTCATTTTATTTGTTATACTTATTTAAATAGAATCATAGGTTAGTTGCCAGAGTACATGCTCCCTCTTTGGCAATAAACAGAAATATTGGAGTGTTATCCTGTTTCTCTTTCTAAAACCTTAAAAATAAGAATAATGTGATGAGAGTGAAACAAATTTAGAGGTTTAATGCTTTAATGTCATGGTTCTTCTTGGAGGAGCTAGGCCGTCTGTAAGTATTACTTTTTAATGAGTTTGCAATATGCTTCCATGCCTGAGGATAGGCAAACAAGTTTGTATGTACTGTGTGCTCACTGTGGGGCACAAAAACACTTCTCCTCCTATTATCACAGCAGATCTTACAAAGCTGCTGTCCGTACATGGCAGGCAAACTTTGGTCATTTTTATTCCTTTTTTTTTTGGACTTAATTCAGAAGCAAATCTGGGCAAACAACCATGGATCAGAAAAACTGCTCTAAATGCAGTTGTGACAAATTCAAGGAGAGTTTCTTTTGCCTCATGTGGCAGCATTTGCTGTCAAAGTGGTCATTGTGGTCACTTTGGACATATCCCAGAGGAAGTGTGATTCTAATCCACCCTGCTACTTCTCCCCTGGGCTGCGGCTGCATGTGCAATTTATCAAAAAAAAAAAAAACAACAGCAACAACAAGTTGTTGATGCTTACACAAATAACTGGCTGCTAAAAAGAGTCGTTTGGAGCATGTGGGGGTGACTGTGTCTGTCTTGACAGCTGTCTAGCATCTCTATGTGCGAGACCACTTCCTTATTAAGCTGTTAATAACAACATAGACTAACATAGATTATTGAGCTTTCTTGGTAGTAGATTTTGCATCTGTGCAAATAAAAATGAGGAGGGACAGCATAAGGAAAGTGATTTGACTGAGCTCAGCATTGTCACCACCTTTTGTGACTCAGAGGAACACAATAGGCTCCACGACCACTTCACAGAACAATATATATATATATATATTAAAAACCTCACATGCATTATTGTTCGATTTGACTTGCAACAAGGAACGTTTTAACGTTTTAACGTTTATGAGGCTCCACTTTATTTGGCGTTTTGTTAATGAGCTGACAGCAGTAGTGGCCACAGACACTTGTCGTCTTGGTCACATCAAATACACCCACGCAGCTGCTTCACACACCCTGTCACGGATCTGGATACAAGTCTAAAAATAAAACAGTCCAATATGTTTCTATCGCTGACACATTTTTCCTCAGACATGATTTTTTTTCCCAAGGAAATAATAGGAAAAAACAAAAGAGGTCTTCTACCTCTATGGTGAACATACAGTATATTAGGTAATGGGAGTTGTTGGTGAATAACAGAGCTGTAATGAGTCTGAACAAGTGATTCCATCATTTGTAAGTACATGCATCTCAGCCGTCCTTCAGTATTTTCAGTAAAAGAGCAAAGCGTGCTCAGGCTTGCTCGTGATAAAGGAACTTCCTCTGATTGTGTAAGAAATCGCACACCCCTTGCAAAATGTTTTAGATGAGCTGAGGTCTGGGACTGATATGAGATGTTAGTGTGCATAGAAAACATATTTAAAATATTATCGCAACAATATTTTCCAGTGAAATAATAATGCGCTGCATTAACTGCATTTTATTCATTAGAGGTTTAAATTTCATGTTATTTGAATTCAAACTATGCAACACTCATACAATGGGCAGCACATGCCCATGCCTTTCATCTGCTGCAGTTAAAAACCAGCTTTACTAAATGTTTTGCAGACCAACATCAAATGCTTATACCTGACAGGTGTGGACACACACAGAGAGAGAGAAGTGTCTGATTCAGTAGTTCTCTATTATTTTCTGTCATGTCCCCCCCCAGGACAGAAATGTCGCCCCCCATGAATTATAATACTGTTGAGAACCTGATCATTTTAATTTATTTATCTGTATAAACCACTGTATGAGTTGTCCTGCCCTGCCTCTCACACCCCCATGACACCTCACTGCGCCCCCCCAGGGGGGCCCGCCCCACTATTTGAGAAGTACTGGTCTGATCTAATCAGCGAGAGAATAACAAAACTTGTCAGCTCGTGTCCCAAAAGCTATTAGTTTTTGGACGGGCTCCTTCCCCCCCACCCCCCCTCCCCCTTAAATCATAAGAGAATATACTTTTAGAACAGTTTAATCGCTTCTGTTTGGTTACTTTCCATCCAATCCCAGTTGCAGTAATGTGTTGTCTTTACTGATTATCGTGGGCATTTATTCCCCCGTTAATGAACGGGGTAGTTGTTCATAGCTTTCCTTAATTATATATTGTAAAATGTATTTTAAAAAATATTGAAAATCCTGATTTCGTCTTTACTACAATCCAGAATAGATTGAAACCCTCATTATGACTAATCTTGTTAAATTATAATATAATAGTTTTCTATTAACCCATTAATTGGCCATTTGGTTAATTATTTTTGGTGTCAAACCACTTAAATAAACTTTTAATTCCATAAATAAGATGGTCTAATGTTTTATGCTGAAACAATTGCTGGATTAACAGTTGCTTGATCAACTGTGAGCTGTTGTGATGATTACTCTCTCTCACACACACACAAAGGACATCCTATGGCTGCTAAAGATCAGTGTGGCTGCAGAAAAAAAAACATGTCAGAGAAATTATCTGTGATTAGCTTGTGATTATTAGCTTGAGAGACTGCTGCAGAGACTAATTAAAGCCTGTAGTCGTAGAAATGGACCACAGTGACAATCCGCTTTCCACCCACAGATGCAGCTGTGAGATCACCTCCTCTACTTGCAATGAGGGAGGAGACGACAAGTCATATTCTGTGGTCCGTGTCACTATATGTCTCAGGTAGCGATGCACATCAAAGTACTATATAGAAATCCAACAACAAAAACAGCCGCCCCAGCAGTTCGCTAACTGCCTCCCGAGCGCTGCAGTTGAATTCCCTCGTGGCCCTCGATCTCCCCTGTTTACCAACAAAAGGGCTGACCAGGAAAATCAAAGTGCTCTTTGCCTTCACTTGTGCAGGAAGCCCGGAGCGAAGCAGAATGCCAAGCAGCAGAGAGCAACACAGCTGCTTGAGAAGAGAGATAAATGACACTGTGTATAGGGGCTGGTACTTCTTAGTTGGTTTGTGAATTCTTTAATGTTTGGTTTTCTCCTAAGGCACCGCTGAGCTCTGTGCGACATTTAGTTAGTTGTGATTTTAAGCATGTCCATAGAGACAACAAGCAGGTTTAACCTGGCCACTCTATCAAATTGGCTATGAAAAAGCAGCCTCATTTCCTTCACATGACCTCATTATTCTGTGCCCTACAAATCTACTTCACTGTTTCAATGCTACCACATTAGTGAGTACAAACCAACACTCAAGTATCAGATCAACAGTTTCTTCTCTTTGCATGATGCATAACATTATGAGCTGCAGTTTGAAACAACTGGTGTGTGTCAGTGACGCGTAATTAACCTTTTAAATACCGTACGTGTCGTTGTACATTGTGAAATCGAGTACGCACAATGATAATTATGTCTGATAATGACGTATACTATGTATCAAAGGTGTCATGGAAAGCTGTTATTATGTCCTGTCCTGAGTAATGTTTGGGAGGAGTCGAGTCATTTGGCTCCTGCAGAGAGGAGAGTAAAACAAAGCTGAAGGAGTGTTGCAGATCATTTGTCTGTGCCTATCCTTGTCGACTCTCAAATACCTGATTGTCCAGATGATGTAGGCACTTAACAATACATTGTTCACAGTTTCCTGTTTTCACAGAGTGCATGCAGGGACTTGTAGGGACTATATACTGTATGTATGTATGTGATTCATATAATTTTGTTATCAATTTATTTTCCCTTTTTTTTAATAATTTGCTCATTAGTGTTTGTCTTAAATGATTACAGTGATGAGGTAAAAGCATATAAACTATGCTTTTCTCCATTTAGAAACACAGCGCTGCTTATGGGATTACACAACTGCGCCGTATTATCACCTTTCAATCTGTTTGCGATCATAAACGCCGTCCCAGTGCTGTATTGTTCATTGTTGCCTTTATGGCGTCACTGTCTGTGTATCTGCTCACGACTAGCGTTTGAACCAAAGGAGGAAGGGGTCTGACTAAGAGTATGAAGGAAATAAGCTACAGTTGAAGTGACACGTCATTTCCTGGCTGTGCACTTGACGCTGGGAGAGTAGAAGTGAACAAGTCAGACGCTGGTGTCAGTGTTAGGAGCGATGTGCAGCAGTCGAGCTGCTCACTGTGGACCACACTGAAGACTGGGTTCACAAGAACCTGGCACCGTGCTCTGCTGCATACAATGAGAGATGGACTGGCTCATAAGTCAATGCCAGTTGGTAATGTACATTTAAGAATTAATACAGCTCTACAAAAGACAGAGTCGCACAGTGTTGCCAGACTTAACTGCATTAGTTTTCCATTATATTCTGTATTGCATTCAGGAGAGGAAGTTTGACTGTTAACTGCATATTAGACGTGCAATAAGCTGTAAGATTCAAACAGCATAGATCACTCTCTAAGTTCATGCTGCAGCCTCAAACATAACCTATATCTGTAGGATATTTTCTTGACCTTTTTTCTTACTGGCTGAGGGTAATATGAATGTTATAACACGTGCTATTTAGTGAATGTTATTTCTGTACAATGAGTGACTCAGTCAGTCGACAAGTCACTTCTTTTCCCATGATGTCTGACCATGTTTACGTGCATGCTAATCAAAATGTTCAGACTCTTCCAAACCCACAGTACATCTGGTTACGTCTCTGAATCGTCACGCGATGAGCAAAGATACGGTGCGCTGCAGAAGTTGATTCAAGTCGTGATAATGACAGTTGTGCACAAGCATCCTCATTCAGTTAAATACACATGATGATGCAGGGATATTCACCGTGATAACATGCTTACAATGCAAAGTTAAAGCATACTTACGGCCCTATACAGAGTGTATGCATGTTTGGAACTTATATCAACTTAAAAGAGAAAGAAGTATGTTGACTTTGTTTCTGTTCACCTCCCTGTATTGAAAAAGGAAAGAATTGGCTCATATGTTCCTCTCTGAGGTACAACATCCTGTTGCAAAAACGGGTCATGAGATTTAGTCGGGGCTATGTCACACTTTACTGTGCAATATCTCAAGGAGTAGAAAAGCAACTGAGCACAGCTAAGGAGTGGAAATCATTTTGTAACCATATGCATCGCATTTTACACCAGCTGTATTGATTCCTAACACAATATGCATGCGTGTCCTTGTAAAGGTGAGCTCTTTACCTCACATGTTCTGTCCTCTCCTGCAGAAAGACGTGGGCTATTTGCAGCAGTGGCTGGAGGCTTTTGTGGTGTCATTTGAGAGGCTCATTGATGTGCAGTCGCTGGAGCCTCGGAGGTGAGTCGTGACCGTTATTTACTGAACACAAACTACATATTAAAAACCTTGTATTCCCCAAAGCAGGATGAACTGTGACCTTCTTTAGAGATAGTGTTTTGACATGTTTATGTGATGTGTAAACAAGCCCTCCACCCTCTGCTACTGCCTTCCCTCCTCTCCTCCCACATCACTTCACACATCTTCCTCTCCAAATCTCTCAGGCTGGAGGAGTGCAGCTCTGAGGTGCCCTTGCTCCCCAAGGAGGTCCTGGTGTTCCTCAGCACTCAGCTATGGCACAGTGCACAGCACCTCTCTGGCGCCGCCGAGGAAAACAGCAGCACTCCCCACCCACTGCTCCTCATCAAGTTCTATATCATTGTCTGCAGGTGAGGAGCCAGTCTGTTCCTGTCCCAAATATCCTAAATGTTCTATTAATATGTGAAATTAAATCTATTGGTTATTATGATGGCATTCATGTCAACAAAACTCTGTCATATTCAAACCATTGTCAGATGAGTTCACACAATACTGATGAAGCTCCACACTACTCTCTAGCAGTGTTTCAATTTAGTTTCACCCGGCGAAATTCCTGTGCTGCACACAGGAAGTGATTCATTTCATGTCAAGACATACGGAGGAAATGGCAACATTGTGCTAGTAAAGCGAGGCGGTTGCAACACAAAGAAGAGACCACGAAAAGTGAATTCTACTGCTGCAAAAAAATACAGTTGATCAGCAGTTTGCCCTCGGTCGCCCTGCAATGCTGGTGTATCCACACAAACGCTCCCTCAGTCAGGTCTAATAATATTGCTATTGACAGAGCTCCATGGTGTATTTTTTGGGTTTTGCCAGGACAAAGTGCTATTTGTCCAAATTGAAAGGAATTGTGTAAAGCAGCCGCAACTCGCTGTTAGAAATTTGTCTCTTATCTTCTTCAGATTCACTATGTTTCTTGAGTAAGCATCAGACTGACTTTACTGCATTAATTCCTCTTTACTTCTAGGAATATGGAGAACATCGATAAAGAAAACATCCCTGGTTTTGTTTTTGAAACAATCAGGCTTTTAAACTTCTGTTTGGACCAGGTAAGGTCATTATAAATGTTTTTGGGTTTTTTTAAACAGGAAGTAGAGTTACGTGATTAATGGAGCCGCTTGGCTCCACAGCATGCTCAGTCTAAAGTATACACTATACACGGCTATGTAGTGCAGTAAAAACACTGAATTGATACTATTGCTAGTATATTACATCCTCCAGAACTAACACAACTAGGTCACAAGACAAGGTGTGTGGTCGACCTTATTTCATTGAGGTGGTGTTTATCTGTTGCTCTGTGTTACATGTTTAAAGGAAGATGGTTGCATGTGGAGGATGTGCTAAACTAAAAACTGTGTGTTTTAAAATTGTAATCTAAACAGCTAAAAAATGGACAAGGAGAGCAGTCTTCCCTGCAGATGGTTGTGCAGTATGGACTTGTTCTGTGTGAGAGTCTGTTTGACCCTTATCAGACGTGGAGGAGACGCCTAGCAGGGTGAGTTTGTGTTGCCTTAACCCGGAGATTGCCTCTGTGTGTGTGTGTGTGTGTCTGTGACTGTGTGTGGGAGGTGGAATTTTGTCACACAAAGACCAAAAGATGTTGCCCAACCTTTTGTGGTGTGGAACACCTCACATTGTTAAGTCAAGCCTCTTGCGCGTCAGCGTCATTAGTGGCAGTCACACATTGACTAGGCATTAAGTCTGTAAGAGTGTGGTGACTTAAAGCTTTTTGTGTTGCAGGGAGGAGGTGAGCTTACTGGAGAGGAACAAGTACAAGTTCTCCCCGCTGGCCTTGCCAGAGTTGCTGCCCGCTCTCTTCCATGGTGAGACACTCCCTCTCATCTGCTCTACCACACTGATCTCTGTCAGACCTCACATACCACAAGAATCAAACTACTCCTGCCGTCCAAACGCATCCCCCATTTATGGCTTTAAATGATAACCTGTAGTCTTTTCCCATTAAGTTACTCTTTGTCAAAGGAAAATAACCAGTCACTCCAATGCCCAATTATTTTTAGTTATCATCAAGGGTCTAATTATCGGGTTTCAAACAGCGCTGAACATGTATAATTATTAGAGGCCATTTCACAGAAAGGCATGTGTGAAAATATCAGCCTGGAGAAGTGTCCGTGTGTCCATGTTTTAGGAGGATTGTACCATAGTGTGCTTTAACTGGAAGTGTTCGGAGCTAATTATGTAATACCCTTGCCAACTAGTGAGGCTTAATAATTATGTAACCCTCAGTAATGACAGTGGCATTTCAAGGGAATGTTGTTGACACGTTGACATTTTGCCATTGGAAGTTCACCGGCGTGAACTGCAACCAAACTCCTATTGGACGATATTAGTTGTCAATCACACCGCTGTCCGCTCATGTGCAGTGCTCTGTTTTCCTCTCAACGGGAATATCATTTACAAAACTGAGAAGAAGAGCTGAATGACTGAGACCAATAAATCCTCAGGAAAATGTTTTCTGATTTTAAAAATCAAGTGGGAAGTAGACTCATTTTTCATTGTGTCCAGCAAAGTAACCCTCTGGTGGCTATGTAATATATTTTTAGTTCAGGGATGGCTTTAAGGAGGAAACCTGAAGTCTTGTTTAATGTTGTCTCTTGGTTTGACTACATATTCACAGGAAGTCTACAGGAAAGTGAGAAGATCCCAGAGATCCTCACGCTCAGATTGGTTCATCTCCAGGGTGCTGTCATCAGTGGAGGAAAGGTGTGCTACCCTCTTCATCCTCTTCATCTGTGATGATTAGTCTGCAGCAAACACCACCGATGATTACAGTGGAGTCACCTCGCCTGTTGTTTTTCAGAAAAATGGCCTTCTCTCCATCACCCCTCGCTCTGTGGAGGACCTGTTCTCTGTTTTGCGAGCGTGGTGCCTCCGCACCTCCCCTGAAACCAAGGACACGGGACTCCCACGGCTGACCTTACAGTGCCTGACAGCAATGATCCACCTCCTGCACACCAGCAGTCCTGCAGAGCGGCAGGTAGAGATCAGGACGATACTGGAGAGCTATTTCCAGCTTCTCAACTGGAACCGTCCGCTGAGCAGTGAACAGCAAGACAGACAGAACTGGGAAGACAGCCTGATCTCGCTCCAGAGCCAAATGCTAAGTAAGACTATGTCCACTAGGTCTCATGATTAGCTGAGTGATCAAAATCAATCCCTTTCTCAAAAGCTAAGTCGATCGTGTTGAAGCCAAAGTCATAAGATGAATCAACTTCCCCCTGTTGTGAACTTTAGCTGCTGTTCCTGAGATCCTGCAGTGTCCCGACAGACCCGTGCTACAGGCTGTCTTCCTCAACAACAACTGCTTTGAACACATCCTCAGGCTCATTCAGAACAGCAAGGTCAGAACCATGAGCCATGTCCATCTAAAGTGTGTCTCTATTGGCCCTTTTCCACTATGGTCCCAGCTTGCCGGGACTCGCCTAGACTCGCCTCGCCTCGTCACGGCGCGGCACGGTTTAGGTTGGTTTTCCACTACAGAAATAGTACCTACTCAGCGTGGGTGGAGTCATCACTGCATGGTTGCAACTTCACACATAGTGTCTCCTCAGTGTGCCTGGAACCACGGCCAGAGCAGGTACTAAGAAAAGTAACCTGGCACCAGATACTGTGCTAGTGGAAATGCAACTTAACCGTGCCGTGCCGAGGCGAGGCGAGTCGTGCCGGTGGAAGCACGCCATTTGTCCATGCTCTGCTGGCTCTTTCTATCTGCCCTGTCTGTCAGTCTGTCACCTCTTTGGATTTCTGTCATGTCTGAGTGCCCTCAATACTATTATTACTGTTTGGTCAATGTGGGGAAAAAACCCACAAAACTGAAACTTTCACTTGATGTTTTGCTCATATACATGACCACACACAGATGACGCCTTGTCTAATCATCTGTCTTTTTGTACTGTTTGTTTGTTTGTTGGTGCTTGCTTGTGTGTGTATGTGTGTGTGTGTGTGTGTGTGTATGTCTGTAGCTCTTTCAGAGCAACAGGTGTAGGCTGGAGAGTGAGGTTTTGTGTGACCTCACTACAAGTTTACTCACAGAGGTCGAAGTGGACCAGGTACAGACCCCGACCCCCAACACCTACCCCCTCTATTTGGTGTTGTAATTGGTCTGTTGGCAGGAAACTCAGCCTTGTCCCCGCTCGTAAACTGCTCTGTTATGTTTAAATAGGAACCTCTGGGCAGAAATCCTGTCTCTCATTTGTAAACAAACCCGACGGATGGCTTTGTGTTAGTTCCCTTTTAATCATCTGTTGTATCTGCACTTCTGAAATGCAGATAACTGCACATGTTGCAGGCCACTGAATTCATCTTTAAATATAAACTTAAAACAGTAGTGTGTAACTTTTAAATATAAACACATTTCCGTTACATTCAAACCATTGTCAAATTAATATGTTCCAAAAAATGAAAAAGGGTAGCAACACAAGGCAGATTAAGCTTATCAGCTTCTTACGACTCTGCGTTTCACAATATAGCAGTGTTCAGGTCTGGTGTCGTCCCGGGACATTACTGAGCTGCACACAGGAAGTCATTTGCTTTATATCAAGACAGATGGAGGCAACATCAACATCAAGCAAGATGACTGTAGGTTAAGACTGAAAACACAAAGAAGAACCCAAGAAACGTTTCAAGAGTGAATTCTAGTGCTTAAAAATTCCTGCCGATATTTCAGCAGTTTTTGTCCCCACTCACCCCTGCGCTGCTGCTGTATATGCACAAACGCTCCCTCTGTCAGGTCAGATCGTGTTGCTCAACAGAGCCTGTTTTCAGATGAAGGATGCAGCACAACAATACAGTGTTTCTGTTCACAAAGACCAAACAGAGACAGAATGACATCAACAACAGCAAAAACTCCCAAAAGTTATGCACTGCAGCTTTAAGGCTCATAGAAAATTTCAAATCCAGATGATAACTGATTTGGATTAACAGTTGCTTGTTTGGTCACATCCATCATTAGAGGCTGAATTCCCTGCTGACAACACTGGGCAAGAAAAGGCACACTGTTGTCTATGGTGCATGAAATGGTCTTTTTTTTTCAGTGCATGTCTTTTCGTCTTTTCCTGGTGTTATAGCTGCTCTGTCGTGTGACTGGTGATGCTTGTGTGAAAGACCTGCCACGTGTCCTGACCTCTGAATTTCCTGCAGTAGTTTAAGATTTCCTCAAGTGTTTTTGGTGGGTTGCCTTTGTTTTTGCATGCTGGGAGTGTAGATCATTCATTAACAAAGAGGCTATTGTTTGGTGACTGGTACAGCAGTTTTCCTACTTTGGGCAGTCTTAATTGTTGCGTTGAAAAATGGAAACGTCCTGTTCGTGCACACGTAATGTACGACGAAAAACTCTTCATTCATATGTTTCAAAGATTTGCTCAAACCTAATTTTTCTTTTCTCATGATAATACACATTGTGCTGCAGTCATTTATACCTCCTTATCTCAACACAGGTTTTGGAGAAAGGTCCAGACAGTATTACTGTTCATGCTTTAGGAGTCCTCACTGCTATAATGAGTAACTCACGGTCTGCAAAGGTAAGACTTTATGATCTTCTGTAGTCCATTCACTCAATCATTGTCTACTGCTTTATCCTCCACATGGGGGTTGCCCCGAGGCTGGAGCCAATCCCAGCTGACATAGGGCAAAAGGTGGCGTTCACCCTGGACAGGAGTCCATCACTGGGCCAAACACCTGTTCACTCTTACATTCACAACAATTTAGACCACTCAAATGACATAATATAACGAACATAAGGAAACTCCATGTTTTTGGACTGTGGGAGGAAGCCGGAGTACCCAGGCACACACATAGAGAACAAACTCCACAAAGACACCGTCAAACAGGGATCTGAACCGGTGACGTTCATGCTGTGAGGCAAGCATATCATAGCCAGTGCACCACCGTGACCCCTCCGTAGTCCACACACATTATGATCATACTGTTATAAAACAAAAATGTCAACAATGCAGTCAAATGTGTGCCTGATGAGGAAAGCTGTTTCCCGTTGCTTCAGGAGTTCTCATTGTATTCGTATGGAAGTGTGCCAGCTCTTTCTCCCTATGGAGCAGCGTTCTACAGACTATTTCTGTCTCGTTTCTCCACAGGAGGTTTTCAAGGAGAGGATTGGTTACTCCCAGCTGTTTGATGTGCTCAAGAGTCAAGGTCAACCCACCAAAAGGCTGTTGCAGGAGCTGATGAACATGGTGAAACATCGATTCCTCATTAACCCCACTGAGTGCAGTGACAAGAGTCAATTACCGCTTCCTTGTTCAGACCTGATATTAACATCTGTCTTCGGTGATCAGTCACGGTCAGATGACACTGAGTACAGGTCGTCTGTGGTAGTTGTTTTTTTTTACTCTAATCAGGGCTCATTTGTTAATTTGCTTGCAGCCACAATCACAATGTTACCTTTGGTCTCCATATGTTTTTTTGTTTTTTTATCTGATGGCTTAAGTCCCTGTAAAGCAAATCCACATAATTCTCCTCTTCACACAGTATACATGTTAGAAACGAGTGGCTGTAAACATGAAAGGAAAATGACAATTGTGGAGTAAAGTATTACAGAGTGAAGAATGAAAACAGTTTCTCTCCAGTCTTCTGTTTTAAAGACTGGGTCCACGGTGAACTACTGGCCATAGTTAACATAACTCCCCCTCAATTTGCTGTAACAATATAAACAACCTCCGCTTGGGTTATCAGCTGTTTATCTGTTCACTTGTGAGTAACTGCACCTGCTCCCACACTACTGTGCTTGGTTTAGTACTCACTGAGACGACTTTGTCTTGAAAATGTGTCTCCAGGCCACATGTGAACAGTCGTACCCAGTGTAGTCTGGCTGTGATTGGACAGATAATAATACCAGGTCTTATTTATGGCTCTGTTTTTATTTTAAGTGTTAATTGTATCATGTAACCATATCTATGTCTTACTATCTTGACTTACCAGCTTTCCTTCGTCTTTGTCTGCAGGCAGTCGAGGGCGAGCACGCCCACGCTCATCACCTTGGCATCAGTAATGACCAGCCCTTGCTGCTGCTTCTGCAGTGGCTGCCGGACCTGTCGGGTAAGAGGGAGCTTCAGCTGCTGGTGGCACAGTGGCTTGCCACCGTCTGTCGTGGCTCCCTGTCCTGCCGCACTGTGGCGGTAGAGGCAGGCATGGTGGGGACTCTCCTGCAGGTGCTCTCGCAGCCAGAGCGTCTGGACCGGCAATGTGCAGATGCTCTCCTGGGTCTCCTGCAGCACCTGGGCTCCCTGTGTCTGAAACCAGAGGAGTTGAAGAGTCTGCTCCGTCTGCTCAGGGTGGATCAGGACAGTGGTGCATTGCTGGGGAAGTTGCACCCCTACTGCACTCGTGTCATCCGAGTGCTCTCGGCCATGGCAGCCAGAGAAGGCCAGGACAGTGCCTTGCAGTACTTTGATCTCACCCCCCCCATGGCAGGTATTATGGTGCCCACAGTCCAGCGCTGGCCAGGCAATGGGTTTGCCTTTCATGCTTGGCTATGCCTCAACATGGAGTTCCCCGATGAGCGTCGACCGCGCGCCAACTCCGTCATAGGGTCTGATATGGGGAAAGGCCCACGCAGGAAGCAGCTCTACAGGTAGAGGAACACAGAGTGGATTCCACACTTTTTATTTTCCACCTGCACTGTTCAGGTTTTTACAAAATCCAATTTTATTTCTTTAAAGTTTCTTCACAGCTAGTGGAACAGGGTTAGAAGCTTTCTTTACCATGGAGGGAGTGCTGGTTGTGGCTGTCTGCACTAAGAAAGACTACATGGCTGTCACTCTACCAGAGCATCCACTGGCTGACTCACGATGGGTGAGTGTGGACACATATGCAGGATAAAGTACAGTAGTGCAGGCAGGACGCTGGCCAACATGTGGCCTAATTAAGATAGAGTAAATAAAGGAGAAAATCACTTCTTGAAAAGATGTGTACTGTGAGTAATTTAACTGATGCAGGGTTAATAAATAATCAGTCATTAATGGGGAAAAAAAATTTATTTTCCGAAATTGTGATTTTAATAGCGCAGATTAATTGGCTCTAGAAAAATATGATTGTGCACCCCAGATTTGAAATGTGATGAAGACACATTAAGTGCTCTATTCTAATGCATGGATGAAAACAGATAATGTTTTTTTTAATTGGCAAAGAATATAGAAAAGTTGAAAATAGAATAATTGAATTGCAGCTAATCAAGCTGTAGTTGCATTATTTTCAATTCTACTGACACATCAATTTACTCTTTCATTTTATCTTCATCACAGCATTCAGTTGCTATTGTCCACATCCCGGGCCGTCGTCCGTTTGGCCAGAACCTGGTGTCCATCTACATCGATGGAGAGCAATGCACAACTGCTCAGCTTCGCTTTCCATCTCTTAGTGAGGTAACTGAAGCTGTTGTCCATCTCTTCACCAACCATCATTACTGAGTCGTTCCCCTTTATCACTCTAACTTCCTCTGTTTATTCGCACCTGTACCCGATCCTTCAGCCTTTTACCTCCTGCTGCATCGGCTCTGCAGGCCATCGGACCACTACCACCACCACCTCTCCCAACCTGCACACACAGTCCACCTCCACTCCGTCACCCGAGTTTGCCTTCCCTCTTCATGGCCCCTCCCTTATCCGCTCCCAGTCTTTCCCAGTCTCCTTTGCTGGAGGCCACAGGGGGTCCACAGGCGAGTCCCAGGTGCACACCATCGCAGCAGGACTGCAGGACACAGAGTGGGGGACACCCTCGTCTCTGAATGGTCTCCTGGGTAACGCCTTCATCTGCTATGAGGCTCTGCAGCCTTCGCAGACCAAAGCTCTGTTTAATGCAGGTCGGTCACTCTCTGCTGCAAATGCAAATACTCATACACACGATACACTTTTATACATGTTATTATTTTAGCATACAGATACAGTAAACAAAATGTGCAGGAATCCAGCTGATGTTTGCATATTCTGTATTGCAGGCCCCAATCACGTGTCTTTATTCAAAGTGGATGGAGAGTTATCTGATCTCAACAGCAAGCTCCTGCTCTACTACACTCCACAGGTGACCCACTGAAGCACACCTGTTCAGGACAAACAGTGGCAGCCACACATGTGTGCTTACATGCATTTCTATGTTTTCTTCAGGCCTTCAAGAGCCAAATATGTCTGGACCTGTCACCCAATCACCTGTATGACGGCAGACTGACGGGACACAGGGTGGTGAATTGTGACATCAAGGTTAGAAATGAAATATTCTGAGCTTTCATTGTCATGATTTTCCGTATGATGCATAATAAATGCAGTCACCACTGCAGTGTGTAACTTTTGAATATATCTTTTAAAGTGCAAGCAGGTTGGATTATGACTAACTTCAACACCAACAAAAAAAAAACTTACGCACTGCAGTTTTAACTCGACTACAGGTGACAAATAGTTTTATGATGACATTATCTGTATTATATCCTCTTGTCGTTTTGCTGCTTCTTTATAGGTAAATCCAGTCTCAGATTTAATGGTAAATCATGTGGAAGCCTACAGAAATCTCGGATGTGTGACTATTTTTAAATCCCCGTAGGACGTTGTAAACGTGGTGGGAGGTATCGGGGTTTTGCTGCCCCTGCTGGAGCAGGTGTGTGACGCTGAGCAGGTTTACAATGGTGGGCAGGAAATCTCTGACTTGCTGGGACCGGAGCTCACCTCCTCCAGAGGCCACGCTGCCATGCTGCTGCCACTGAACAAGTCCGCAGGTCAGTTTGTGTCGTACAATAGACACAGGAGGAGTTGTTCTCTCCTCGCCAGAATTACAGGAAGACAAATTTCCCCATGGAGATTATTAAAGTTACCTAAATACTATTCTCTTCCTCTCAAGTAGCATTTTAGTTTTTCAGTTTAGTGTTGCTGGACTGAGTTTCTTTTTCTATTTTTGTTATTTGCTGAGTATGCCGGTATGACTTTTAGTGATGTTCAGCTGCTGACATGAACAAGTCAGTGTGTCGATTGCTTGATGCAAGGACAAACAGATGCAAGGACAAACATATTACGATATTACATATCGTAATATGCAACAGACCAACACAGTATAGGTTATTTCCCTCTCCCTCAAAAGGCCCTGTCAGTTGTGAATAGGTATTTGTTCTTAATCTGTTCGGCTTTGTTAAATAAGAAAAATAAATCATTGTGAAAATGTGGACTGGTATTGTGAGTCATAACACGCTGACAAAGGTTTCATCAGTAAAGATAAATGGATCAAACTGTTTCACAGAAACGGGACATATGACTCATGGGTCCTGAGATCCGATCGTGTCGATATAGTGCTGCGTAATGCACAAATACAACTGTGGGTTACACAGGAAATCAAGTCAAAGTTGTTTTTGTGTGTGTGTGTGTTTTTTTCCCTCTCAGAGGGCAGACTCGAGAGAAACAGCATCGCTGCTTTTCTTCTGATGGTGAAAAACCTGATTTGTCATCACCCTGTCAATCAAGAGAGCCTGCTGCACAACCACGGGCCGAGCATCATAGGAGCCATGCTCAGCAGGGTAAGTGGTGCCCTGTGTGCCAGTTTGCTGCAGCAAGTAGACACTAGTTATGAGAAACATCTGAGAGGGAATAGTTAACCTTTTCTATTGTTGCTGCTGTGTAATTGCAGTCTAATGAATGGGTATGGTGTCACTGAAACAGCACTGGTTCTTTCACTATGGTAGTATTCCATTCCTTTCTTAGGAGTAATTTTTTCTCTCTCTCTTTCAAAGGATATCATGAAGTTTTATCATTTATTTTAAAATAAATGTGAGGTAATCGGAGACTTATTTCTTTCTTTTCCATTATAACATTAAGCCACCAGGCACCTTTTTCTAGGTACACCCGTTCAACTGGTTGTTTATGGAAATATCTAGTCCGTCAGTCACACGGCAGCAACTCGACGTATTTAGGAGACACGGTCAAGACGACCTGCTGGACTTCAAACCGAGCAAGATTTAGGTTTAACACTGAATTTAGTGTGGTTGGTGGTACCAGATGGGCTGAGTTTTTCAGAAACTGCTGATTTACTGGAGTTCTCACACACACAACCGTCTCTAGTTTACAGAGAAAAGTTCACATGGCAGAAAATACCCAGTGAGCAGCTGTTCTCCGGGGAGAAAGAGGCACATTTTTAATGCCAGGGGTCAGAGGAGAATGAGCAGACTGATTCAAAATGACAGAAAGGCAACAGTAACTAGTGTCTTGTGTGCCTAATAAAGTGGCCAAAGAGTTTCACAAGATGTGAATATTGTTAAGCTTTCATGGTTGTAGTCAATTAGGTGTTGCACTGGTGCAGCACAGACCTGCTGCTTGTCTGACAGGAAATGTTGAAATTTATGACGTTAAAGTGCTGTGAGTAGGCACAGTCCTACTTATCACATGGAGTTGCCAGGAGTGGCAAAGATAAAAACACACATAGAGTACTTATGATAAATAGTGTATCCAAGGCCTGTAACATGCTGTTATTCTTCACACTAATTGGTTTGCTATAATTACTTTCTCTGGTTAGTGATTAATCATTGAGTCTTTTAGTTTATAGGAAATGACTATCTCAGTTTCCCACAGTCCCAGCAGAGGCCTTCGAAATCATACCTTTCACAACCAGCTGTGGAAAACCTGCTCAGTGTATGAACACTGAGCTTCGTCATAGTACAAGTTGAAACAAGGAGGTTTATACTGAGGGCTTTCTTTGTTTTGAATCATTTAAACAGTGACTCAATCATGAAAAGTTAGTTTTTGTTGATTATTCAGATTATTATTACACTACGTCATCCACTTTAGTGTGACTAAAAATAGTCCGATAACTCCATGAAACATAAAAACATACTTGAACACGTCTCTCCTCTTTGTGTTTACTCTCCTGCAGGTTCCAGGCTGTATGATGGACATGGATGTTTTAATAGCCTGTCAGCTGCTGCTGGAGCAGGTCTTCAACGAGGGCAACAGTCCACTTCTACAGCAGCTCTATCATCACCTGCTCTTTGATTTCCGCATCTGGACTAAAAGCCATTTCGCTGTTTGTCTGGGTGAGGCTCAAACAGCCCTCGTGTCGTAAACTCATGCACCTGCAAACCTTTCCATGTCTGTCGAGGCTGTTTGTGTTCCGTTTTGTATGCATGTGCAAGCGGAGACTGAAATGAGTAAGAGGAGGCTAAAGCAGAAATGGAATACATTAATGTTTCAAGTTCCACCCGTTGCGAGGATTAGAAGTGAATAGTGCCCTGTTTTGTAAATGAATGTGCTTCTGCGTTACAAGTGCACTTATTGGTTTGACATTTTCTAAATGTCAGTCTGAAGTGAGCTCACCAAAGTGTTCTTTTCTTTTCGTAGCGCATTTGCAGTACCTGTCATCTGTGATAAAGAAAGGCAAGCAGAGTATGAAGAGGAAGTACGGGGTCCAGTACATTCTGGATACTATTCGGACATTCTACAGGTGAACCTCTCGCTTCCCATTATGCTTTGAAATAGAGACGTGGTGTGTGCAGGGGACTTCAAACATTGTGTCTATCCAAGTCGTTGTGTTCGTAGAGATTTATATTTGTTTAAGACTATTTTATCCAGTGAATGTCTGTATAAATCAGTGTAGGAAATGCTTTGTTTTCAGAGCAACTTTAATGTATGATGAGAAATAACTTGTTTCTACAACTACCAGGGTTCCCAAAATCAAATTATAGACATTTAAATACTTTTTAATACCACTTAGAAAGAAATGTAGCACTCTCTTAGAGATAGGTGACCTTGCTGCTCTGACAAACAATGCTGTGGCTGCATGTAGGAGGAAAGAGTGGGAGTTAAGTGTGGTACAGGGGACTATTTCAAGGTCCTTTTGCCCCTGCTAATTTCCTGCCCTGGTATAAATGATGTGTTTTCTATGTCTCTGGTTGCAGTGTGGAGAAAGATGGCAACTCTATGTCTGATGAGAAGCAAACCGTTCAGACGTCTCTGTTCAACATGCTGAAAGACTTTCTCAAATCTCCCACACCAGAAGAGCTTCATAGTGTCCTTGCCTACATTCTGAGCGTCGGGGACGAGCAGCAGGTTGTACCAACATGTTTTCTTTTCAGACTTAATCCTCCACAAAGCATGTTTGTTTGTATGTTGTGATCCTCCTCCTCTGCCTCCCTCTGACCAGATGATTCATTCTCATACCAATCAGGTGGTGAGGGCTTTGGATGTGCTGTATGAACTCTTGAGGAGCAGCCCTCCTCGTGAGCAGGTGCAGGCCGTACTGCTGGAGAGGGGCGTGGAGCAGCTGTACTGTTTGCTGCTCACTCCAAGCTATGGAGACGAGGCCAGAGAGAGGGTGTTTAGGGTGAGGAAAGAAGCTCATCCCGTGACGGATATTTGTCTGCCACTTCAGTGCACGCTCACCTGTAATAGGTTGAAAAAATTAAACAATTTTCTCTTGGTGATCGCAGGTTTTGTACAAAATGCTCAAGAGCGAGCGAGTGTCTGAGCGGAACAAGCAGCGCATTAAGCTTAAGGATTTCGGCTACTTCGGCCTGGTTTGTTTCCTGGATGATTGTCCTGTCACCACGATCACTGTGCGCTGTCTGTACGAGCAGGTCCTTGCTACAGGTGATAATCCTTTGATCATCCGGTCAGATAGTCTTGGTCAAAATGGTGGACCTTAGTTTAATGACCTTTGAAATTATATCACAGGGCAGGGATCAGCAAGTTAATGTGGTCCAATATTTTTTGTAAGCAATTGAATATTTGGGCCAAAACATCCTATCGCCATCAGGCAAAGTGTCTTCAAACGTCTTCAGTCAGAATCAAAAACCCAACTTAAACTAAACCCGCCTTAAACTAACAATAATGTGGACGTTGTCTATAATATTTTTTGTGCATCATTTCAATTTTAAGAATTGCTGCTTCTTCTTTGAGCCGAACATATGCAACTAGTTATTATATACAAGTAGACTGTGCATGACATCAGCAGTGATTTCATTTTTATTTTCAGACCAATTATTGAGTTTAGGTTCACTGTCAATTCTAGCAACAGAATCTATTTGAATAAGTTAATATTTGTTTCAGAATAAAAGCCCTGAACTCAGTATTTTTTTGTGAAGATAAGCACATAATTTAAAATCAGATTTGTTAAATCATCTGCTGGACAGTTTTGGTCCACGGGCCATTTATTTATATCTATATATATATATATATATATATATGTATATATATATATATATATAGATATAAATATATATATGTATGTGTATATAATTAATTACATCCAACCAATACTAAAGTAACATAAGCAAGAGTAATTCATTTTTACCCTGGCTCAAACCTTATGGAACCTTCAAGGAAATTCTGATTATAAACTCAACATAACAAACTAAACTAATTTTATAATATAGGGTTTTTTTTTACTGGAAACTATGATTGTTGTTGCCTTTCAAACTGATAAGAGACAACATTTAGAAACACTCTAATATCAGTATTGTTCTTATTTCAGAAGATAATACATTATTTTGAGAAATATTAGATTATTAGAAAGGAGGTTCTTGTGCAATTTGAAATTAAAATCCGATCTGCTGCTGCCCCACAGATGCCAGCCCGAACTTCAGAGACCTCTTGGCTGTAGTATGTCTGTCCCATCGAGCTGAGCTCACCGTACGCCTGGATGTCTGTCGCAAGGTCAGTCTGCCCTCATGGTTCAACATCTGCTTCAAACGCTACAAGCTGTTTCATCCCAGACACGTTTATTATGCTGGTAATGAAAACAAGCTCCGTGTCTGCTCCTCTCTGATATTACCCCAGCTCTTTCATCTGATCTACTCCAATGAGGATTATGTGAAGCAGCTCGCCAAGCAGCCTGGCTGGCAGGACGTTCTCACCAAACTCTATGTGAAAGAGTCCTACGAGTCTCACACGGCCAGCATCGCCTCCGCGTCCAGCACCTCCTTTGAGCCAAGCTATCGGCCACATCTGCACAGAGACCAGTCTCAGGAATCCCACACGGACATCTTCCTGAGTTACCGCAACTCACAGGACATGGAGGAAGAGGAGGAGGAAGATGAAGGTGGCCAGCGGGACTTCTCGGAGGGATTCTCTGATTTCTCACAATCGCCTCCCAGTGGAGGGGGAGGCCCACTGAAGAACTTCACTGGCTCCCTCCAATTTAAGTCGTTTGATTCAATGGACCACGGCAGCCACTCATCCTCCACCTCCAATGCAGTCGATATCAACTCGTCTTCCACCAATGAAGAGGGGAGGGAGTACCACCCCCTCGCCCCCTTTGGTACTTCACCCTTAGATTTAGAGCTAGTCGGCATGGGAGAGACGGGCGCACACACTCCTGCAGGTAGTATGAATAACACACCGTCCCCACTGGAGCACTGCAAACCATTTCCACCTCTCAGGCCCAGGAAGAGTTCAAGTTTGTCCAACGTACTGGACGACACAAGCTACGGGACAGACCCTCCTACTGCAGACACAATCTCCAACACGTCCAACCCACAGGTTTGGCTCATTTTCTGCTGTGGAAGTCACTTATTTGCATTAGTGTGAATGTGAGCTTTGCGACTGAGTCGTGTTTCCGTTACAGCAGACGCCCGAAGAAGAGCTGTGCAACCTCCTCACGAACATCGTCTTCTCTGTGCTGTGGAGCGGCAGTGGAGCAGAGGGACCGGAGGACGTGGTGTGGAGAGAGAGAGGACAAGTCTTTTCTGTTCTCACCAAACTGGGCTCATCCTGCCAGCTGGTCCGGCCCCCTGACGACATCAAACGCAGGTCAGTGACAGTGATTGGAATAAAAGGAATTTCCTCGCCGAGAACAAGGAAATATCAAAGCTCCAGCGAGCTGCTGTTGCAAATGTTGAAAAACCAAGTGAACCACACCTTTGAATGGTGTCTAAATATTCCCAAATGTTCCCATCTGTGTGTCAGTCTGTTGGAGATGATGCTGGAGTCGTCGCTGTCAGACTTGAGAGACGCACAGGGAGTGTCTCTGCCTTTCTGTCCCAGTCTGGTTCGACTACTCAGGCTGCTGCAGGACTTCCTGTTTGCTGAGGGGACAGGAAACCACACGCTGTGGAGTGAAAAGGTAGCCCACATTCACACCACACACCCCACCTAACACCTAAAACCACTTTGATTTTGAACTGATCTGTGATCTGCTATTAAAAACCTATCTTCATCTTGACAAAAGGTTGGTTGTCAAGATGTCACGTTTAAAAGATTCAAAATAAAAGCATGTGCATAAAAGTGTACATTTAACTGCTTTTCTTTTCATTTTTTAATGTGACGATTATTTTTAAACGATTGTTTCTTAGATTGTAGACTTGTATGTGGATGACTTGTTTGTGTATTGTTTGTTTACAGACCCTTTTGGGACGGCTGAAGTCATTATGAGTTTGAATGTGAACCCCTATTTAGTGTAGCTTGGCACAAAGAGAGTGATTATAACACAGCTAATTAAAATGTCTGCAACATAAACTCCCATAAAACCACAAATCATGTCTTTAACCAAACACATGAGACTGCAAAAGATCTGCATAGTTATTTTACTACTGATAAAGTTCAGTTCAGTCTGTGGCACACGCTATTCAACTATTCAGTGCAGGACAGTCAGAGGGTGTGGATGTTTAACTTCAGTTTTGTTCTCCTGAGTTCATGCTGGGCGGAGAGTCACGTTTGGGTGTAGGTAACATCTGAATCACCGTTTAAACACAGGTTAAGCTCGACTGACTTTAATGTACTAACTGTCTTTGGGTCGTTGTAGATGCTCCAAGGTGTGGGGAACAGGTCTTGCCTTTTTGTTGATTCCTTTGATGACAGCTGTTGTTGTATTGTAGATATTTGAGGGGGTAGTGAACCTGCTGGACAGGTTACAGGCCTGGCACAGCACCCCGGGCAGCCCCGGCAACACCGAGCTGAAGGAAATGGCCCAAATCGGCCTGAGAATCATCACCGCGTATATCCAACAGCAGAACTCGCAGGTCAGTTGCACCTTCACCTTGTTCTGTGCAGAACCAGCCAATCGACCATAAAGCTATACATATCTCACAGTTCACCGCTTTTACAACCCAAAATTAACTTAGGTTGCATAATTCATTCAACTTACAAGTACTTGATAAGTCCACTCAGATAAAGCAATAGCAAGAAATACCAAGCCTTCTATGGTTTTCTTTTCAAAGACATTCCTCTTGGGGAGTGTTCTGTATGAAAGGGCAGCTCCTCTCAGACTTATGAGTGCTACCGCTGCTGCTGCTGCTGCTGCTGCTTGTGAGTGGGTTCATCTCCAAAGTGGTACAGCTCTGCCTGAAGCCATCTCTTTTTTTCCAAATGTCAGGTCTGAAATAAATTAACTTGACTGAATGCCAACATCGTAGCTGAGTCTTGGAAATTAAACAGACGGGTCTGGAACCACTTCAGTTCAGTGAATATACAAAACACACTGAGATGGAAATTAAAGAAATACTACTTTAGCTGTAGTGGAAGAAATAAATATGTACTTTTTCTCCCAACACTGCACTCCTGTTTAGTTTTTTGTACTAAATTCCTATACTTTGCTACATTTATCTCACCATGTATCAGAATTAAACATTGTGTCCAGGAGTACTTTCACTCCTGATACTGAAAGTACTTGCTCATATATAGGTACTTTAATTTAAAGCTGCAGTGTGTAACGTTTGGTGATTTTTGTTACTTTTTGTAAGCTGCATCCTTAATCCTGACTCTTCTTCTTCTTTTTCATTCTTAAAAAGTTTTCTTTTTCTAAGTGTGCTTATATTTAAAAGGTGCACACCACTGTTTTACACATCACTCTACAGGAAGTGTTTTTGTTTAACGTGCAATTTGAATGAAATGGAACGTTCAGTGTATGACTTATTTGTTGGTCCTCTACAGGTGTGTGTGATGGCCTATGTGAAGCTCCACAGCCTCCTCCAGACTGTGCTGTGTCTGAGCTGGGAGGAGGTGTGCTTTCTTCTGGGGCAGCTGGGCGCCCCCCTGTGGCCAGGAGGCATAATAGACAACACCATCTGTGGACAACCAGAGATTTTTTCCCAGCTGGTGCCCATAGTACGAACTCTGCTCGATCAGCACGCCGACCCCATCATCCTCCAGCGTCTGCTGCCAAACCTCCCCATCACCAATGGCAGCCCCACCTTTGCCCAGGACTTGAAGGTTTATAGTCTGACACTGGAGTGGCAGGAGTTTTATCAGCAGGAGGTCAGTTATGCTGGCAACCGTTATGCATTTAAAGCTTTTTCATTTATCTTTTATGGGGGGGGGTTTAAAGAGCCCGTTTTTTTTGTTAAGACTAAGTAGATGTAAACAACCATCCCACTCTCAGATAATGTTGGCTCTGCACTTTCCTACTACTTACATTACAGTCGGTGTCTGATTGATCTAAAGCTAAGTTTGTATAAAAAAAAAAAATGCCATCACAAGTTTAGAAAGGAAGAAAACACTGTTTAAGTTGAACAGAGATCAGCTTATGCTCAAAGTAGAAGCTGAGATATTTTATGCACTGATGCCAAACAGACACACTCACCGCTGGCGGAGCACAGATTTATCTGTTGCTCTGTGTGACACGTGCATGTGCATAAATCTGTTTTGTTTAGATTACGTTTGTACACGGATCTCGCTATCTGTGAGTTAGTGTGGCAGAACTTTGGCTGGTGTTAAACAGAGGGCCATGCGTGTAGAAGCATGTATATATATCTGCACTCTAGCTGTTTATCTTCTGTATTTATTTACATGTGGGTGTTGGGTAGTAGTGTTTTTGTATTTGTACAGCTCCCTGTTTTCAGCAGCGTGAGAGCGTGAGCACAAAGAAAACAAACAACAGAGCAGTCAAGAAAATCTATTCTGTTAGAATAAACAAAGAAAGTGTTCGAGAGGTTGTGATGGTGGGGTACACATTGAAACATATCAGCTGTTAGGTATAAGCTTTTATTTATTATAATTTGTGAGCTTTGCTGTCTTTAGTTTACTTGATTGTTTGACACAGTGATGACAAACGTGTCTCGCATGTTCCCTGTCATTCGTAAAGCGTGTGACTGTGTATCACTGAACGTCCTCTCACGTTGATAATCTTACTCTAGGTTCTACCAACCATGGAGCAGTACAAGCTGGACACTTTTGGGAGGAGCCATGACATCATGTCCAATTTCTGGAACTCCACCTTCGATGACCTGATGAGCACGGCCTTTAAACGGGACAAAGACAGATCTGACAGCAAATCGAAGTTTCAGGTCACCAGACTTTTCAAGGTTTCGTGCACGCAAACATGAAGTTTTGATCATATGATTGTTGATTTTTGTATTTATTTATCCATTTTAAACCAGGAAGTGATCGTAGACCCCTACCTAAAGCGAGTCAGGAGTGAGAACAACAGGTACCTCAGTTGTCAGAAGCAGAACTCTAACCAGCAGGGGGTGGTGTGGCAGCACTGGAGATCTCTCCGCAGACTTCTGACCAGTGAGAGAGGAGCGTGGGCCCACAGGTATTCTCACATCTAATTCACAATGTGCTGATTGTTTTCTGCCATATATTTAGTTTTTGAACTTTTAGTTCTACCAAAGAGACGTAATAAAAAACGTTTCTCCACGCTGCTCTTTCACTGTCACTTCCTTCCCAGAGTTCAACCAGAGGTGAAATGGAAACTGTCCAACGCAGAGACGTATTCAAAAATGCGTCTGAAACTTGTGCCCAACTACAACCACGATCCTCACTGTGAGGCCAGCGCCCTGAGAGACAACATGGGTACGGTACACTTCTCTTCTTGTTGTTGCCGCATGCAAGCATGAATGCTCGGATCATAAGTTGTGTTCTTTTGGGACTTTTCAGGAGCTGATAGTCCTCGTAGCTCCGAACCTCTCCCACTGGCTGTTGCAAAGGAGGCGAAAGTGAGTGACATGGAGGATGATCAGTTGGGAGAAGAGGACCTGGTCTTTTTGGATCATAAGTAAGTCTTCAGTTGCCCCAGCATGTGTGCCAGGAAGCATCAACACAAATAAAAACTCAACATAGACCAGGCTTTAAGATATGTGAGGATCCTGAGCCGAGAATGTAATGGTTTACCTTATCTTGTGCCTTCAGGGGGGAGGGAGAAGACGAGAGCCAGAAAGAAAAACTGGTTCTGTCTGAAGACTGTGAACTCATCACCATCGTGGCGGTTGTTCCTGGTCGTCTGGAGGTTACCACACACCATCTTTACTTCTACGACGGCAACAGCGAGAAAGAAGAGACAGAGGAGGGTAAGCTGTTAAGGATTAGTGTGCCGGCCTTTTTTTTTTTTTACCGTTCACCTTCAAAGGCTTCAATAAAAATGAATAATATCTCTGCTTTCAGGAATTGGGTTTGATTTCAAGAGGCCTCTGTCTCAGCTCAGAGAAGTCCACCTGAGGCGCTACAACCTGCGGCGGTCTGCACTGGAGCTGTTCTTCATAGATCAGGCTCACTACTTTATCAACTTCAGAAAGAAGGTGGCACTCAGTCCAAATGGAATGGTTTTTGCATTTTAATTGGAGTAAATAAAAGGTGACAGCTATGTGATGGTGTGACGATTAAAAGAACAACTTCATGTTTGTCCTTTCAGGTACGAAACAAAGTATACTCACGGATCCTGGGGCTGCGGCCCCCCAACTTGTTTTACTTTGGCTCCCGCTCCCCTCAAGAGCTACTGAAGGCATCTGGGCTTACACAGGTGTGTGTTTATGTAACCAGTGATGTCGCACACTCTTGTATTGTATATACAGCCGGAACAAACACATAGCCTCTAAACATATAAAGTAATTAAGATTTATAAATAAGAAAACTACAGGATGGAAAAGTTTTCTTGTGTCTCGTCCCTGTCTCATCCCAGCAGAAAGGGAAACACCTGTAGACTGGGGGCATCCACAAAAATGGACAAAGGGGAAACAAACAACTGACACAAAAGTTCCACATGTCTGTCCAGTTAAATAATGGACTATAAAAATACATTTTGGGGAATCATAAATAAAAATTATTTTAAAAAGTACATACATAAACACAGAGTACGACTTAATAATTGTGATTGTTACATTTCATCAATATAAAGATAATATTAATAATAACGTGATACTAGGTCTGCAGACTGTGTTTAATCAACCAGATATTGTTGTGTTGAGCAGAAATGGGTGTGCAGAGAAATCTCCAATTTTGAGTATCTGATGCAATTGAACACCATCGCTGGACGCACCTACAACGACCTGTCACAGTATCCTGTGGTAAACGCTCACCCTCAGTTTACTTGTCATACTTTGTAATCCCTTCATTGCAAAAGGTGGTGCACTGTGAGCGTAAGGAGGCCTCACGTCTCACGTGCGGTTTTGTTGGTTTTTTTTTCAGTTCCCCTGGATTCTGGGCGACTACACATCTCCTGTTCTGGACCTGGAGGACCCGTCTGTTTTCAGAGACTTGTCTAAACCCATCGGTGTGGTCAACCCGCGGCACGCACAGAATGTCAGGGAAAAGTAAGGCCGTTTTATAACATACTATGTATATGTGTATTCTTATCTGACGATATTGCAAAGCAGCAACTTTTATTATCTGTCTATTCTGGACCACATCAGATGGTTTTTTTGTGTTTCACCAGGTATGAGAGCTTTGAGGACCCAACAGGCACTATTGATAAATTCCACTATGGCACACACTACTCAAATGCGGCAGGAGTCATGCACTACATGATCCGCATGGAGCCGTTCACCACCCTGCATATCCAGTTGCAGAGTGGCAAGTGGGTAGTTGGAGTATTATGCGAGTGCTTCATGTCATTTCCTGCTCTTATCTGGTCTCAGACTGGTTTATCTTGTCGTTGTACAGGTTTGACTGCGCAGACAGGCAGTTTCACTCGGTGGCAGCCGCTTGGCAAGCTCGCATGGAGAGTCCTGCTGACGTCAAAGAGCTCATCCCAGAGTTCTTCTATTTCCCGGAATTCCTGCAGAACATGAATGGTGAGAACCTACCCCTGTTTGTTGATGTGTCCACGCTTTGATTGCATAGCCGCTGTTGTGTGCGACCTAAGGAGCCTCATGCGTTGTTGCGTCATGCTCGCCGTAGGGTTCGACCTGGGACATTTGCAGATATCGCAGGACGCCGTGGCGGACGTTCTGCTGCCTCGCTGGGCGTCGTCAAGAGAGGATTTCATCAGGAAACACAGAAAAGCGCTGGTGAGTCTGCACAAACAGCCACAGCCTGAAAACCTAACACTGACTGACTCTCCTGCAGCTCTTTTACGATGACGGCATCCTGTATGTTTGACCCTAGGAAAGCGAGTATGTGTCCAATCACCTCCATGAGTGGATTGACCTGATCTTTGGTTACAAGCAGAGAGGCGAAGAGGCAGTGAACGCACTCAATGTCTTCTACTACTGCACTTACGAAGGTGAATATCTTTCTGTTATAAGTAAAGCTTTATCGCTGTCTGTGTCCCACAGACACTCATTCTTACTTGTTTGTTGTCGCTGATGCAGGTGCAGTAGATCTGGATGCAATCGCCAATGAGAATGAGCGCAAGGCCCTGGAAGGCATCATCAGCAACTTTGGACAGACTCCGTGTCAGCTTCTTAAGGTTCGTAGCAATCTCTCCTGCTACTTTTCAGAATTCAATCAAATGTTACGGTGCTCAGTTTAAAAAAAAAGCTGCAGCAGTTTATGATGTTGATATACGATGTTCCTTTCTCTGCCCAGGAGCCTCATCCTCCTCGCATGTCAGCGGAGAACGCAGCCAGGCGGCAGGTCCGCCTGGACACCGTGCCCCAAAACATCTTCGAGGAGATCCAAAAACTCCGGCCATTTGTGGAGGTGAAGCCAAACATTCCTTTAATTCTTGTTGTAATGTGAACAAATCGGTTTTAGACTGACACAGCGTGATTCACTTTTCACAGGTTTTTAAACTCTGTGTTTCCTCTTTTCAAACTCTTCTGAGTTTAATTTCTCAATCTAACTTGTAGTATTTATTTTGTGTGTTTTTTGTCTGTGTAGACTGGCAAAGCAATCGTTCCATTGCGCGGTCTAAACTGCGGCGTTTATCTGCTGTACATAAGACAATAAGCCTCTTGTATCTTGTTGTTTTTCTAAATAGATACCTTATGTCGTGTTGTTTAACGCGTGTTTGTGTGCGCCTCAGGTGGTTAGCGACGGGCTTCCCCTGGTGCAGGCGGTGGTGCCAAAGAACCAGAATCGCTCCTTCATCATCCAGGGCTCAGACATACTGGTATGAACACTTTCAGATGGGGCAAATTTAAAAAGTAAACACAGATATTATTCTGTTTTCATTTCCATATTGTGTCCTTATTTCTCTCCAGGTGACTGTGAGTTCAAACGGGTTGATAGGAACACACAGCTGGTTGCCGTATGACAAGAACATCGCCAACTATTTCACCTTCACTAAGGATCCCACGATGACGAATCCCAAGTCAGTGTCCTCAGGGAATCTGTTATTTAGCAATAAAATATCTCATAGTAGATGTCATGAGTTAGACAAATCCTGATTGTCTGGCACAGGATTTATTCCTGTTGATTTGTGCAATTTGAAAAATCCTCCCATTATGGTTTTCAGCATTTTCGAAGCATGCATAAAATTTCCCTGACAGTTGGTTTGAAGCATAACATCTGTGTGACCATCCTCTCTCCGTCTCTGAAGCTTCAAAGCCCGTGTCACTAATAGAAATCTGCCTTAATGGCTCTTATGTTACACTGAGTCACATAAACAGATAATAAAACCAGGGTACGAAGCATGTGAACACTGGGGTTTTTGGGAAAGTTTTCATTTTTCCAGACCTCATGTTCATGACTCATGATTTAATGTCTTGATTATTAATTTCCACATTTCGGCCACGGCACAGTGTCACCTCTAACTTTGCTTTTAATCGTTTCCAACCCTCCTGTGTGGTGCAGAACGCAACGTTTCTTGACCGGACCTTTCTCTTCTGGGGTGGAGATCAGCGCTCAGGTGCTGGTGGTGTCTAATGACGGACGTCTGCTGTTTAGTGGAGGACACTGGGACAGCAGTCTCCGCGTCACCCAACTGGCCAAGGGCAAGTTGGTGGGCAGGATCTGCCGGCACATTGGTTAGCGCTCGTTTTCATACGATGGACTCATACACATTCAAGTTTTACATTGAATTGATTCATTTGTATTTTTGGTGTGTTCCGCAAAGACATTATCACTTGCTTGGCTCTGGATCTCTGCGGCATCTACCTCATCTCTGGCTCGAGAGACACGTCCTGTATCGTGTGGCAGGTCCTACAGCAGGTGAACGTCCTCATGTTTACCTGTTGCTCACTCGCTTGTACGCATGTGCCTGATAATAAAGTCGGTGGCTCCCCCTCTCTCGTCCTGTAGGGTGGCTTCTCCAGTGGCCTGTCTCCTCGGCCGGTGCAGGTTCTCTGTGGACATGACCAGGAGGTCACCTGTGTCGCCATTAGCACTGAACTAGACATGGCTGTCTCAGGGTCAAAGGTCAGTCTTTTTTTCTTTTTTTTAATTAAATCTCTGAAGTGAATTCTGCTCTATCTCTGTATGTTTGTGCAGCAGCAGTGGGAATCACAGGGTACCTCACGATACTATACGATAAACGATACATGGTCCATGATAATATCACGATACAACGATTCTGTGACAATCAATATATTGCACGACAATCCTACAACGATACGGCACAATATCTGTCTAAGTGAAGAAAACAAAACGTCCGTGAAAAGTGCAGGATTTTTGTTCTGCTGTTTATTCACAACATCAAAAACAAAGTATATAAAGGGTATGTATTGATCTTTTAACGTAGCTTTCTCCGCTGTTATCCCGCCGTAAACGCCCTCTTCTTAGACGGGTAAAAGCAGAGAGGAAGTGGTGTGGATCATTTTTCCCGCACAGGGAAGCAAAAAGGAAATGCTTGAATCAAGGGTCGCTCCTTCTCTCTCGGGGAACTTATGTATATGTAGTTAATATTGTATATAGTATTGTAGTATAGTATTGTTGTGATATTTCTCTGCTGCTCACAGCAGACACACTTTCAACCTCTACAAGTGACGCTCCATGTTTCCGTGTTGGCAACGACGCTCTACGATGTTTTCTACCTGAACTGCAGTAGCCATTTTAAATGTCAAAGGTCACCACTGTATATATTTTCCGTATATTCCATTTAAGTTACTGAAAACAAACTCTGAAGACAGTAGAAACTTTTAAAATGAGTTTTTCAGGCAGTAGTCTAACAATGCAAGGGAAATATACAGTACGGTACATAATACACATACACAGCACAGATCCATGATAACCACACTGTCATTGTGTATTGGAAAGAGGCACAGCTGTTTAAACCTGGTTTACTCTGTTGGCTCAAAAGAAAAAAAATAGGAGAGATATAAATGTAATCTGCCTTTGCCGAGACTAAACCTTTGCCCTCTGCTGCAGTTGTTTGTACCTGGAAAGCATGATGCAAAGGGTAAAACCACAGTTCTGGTTGACTCTCAGATGGAAGATCCAGATAACATACACTCTGTCGCTTTGAGCTGTTGTTATAGGAGCTTTCATGTGGCTTTGATTTAAGTGGAAAGCAAAAACAAACCCTGTCTAAACAGTTTTGTCGTCTCGTCTTGGATCTAAACTGACTCACACTCTCTGCTCCCTGTGCGTCAGGACGGGACTGTGATCGTGCACTCGGTCAGACAAGGTCAGTTCCTGCGAACGCTGCGACCTCCCGGGAATAGCTGTGTCCCTGCTGAAATCTCTGCGCTCCAGGTCGGCATGGAAGGTCACATTGTGGTTCAGACCTCGCTGGAGGAACACTGTAACAGAAAGGTACATGAAAATGACTGCAGACGCGCAGACACACGTGCTCCGCCTGCACAAGCTTGTAATCTTAATTCTCCTCATTCCTACAGGGCCAGTACTCCGTTCATGTTTACACTGTGAATGGATGTCTTCTGTCGTCCTTCACCACAGAGGAGCAGGTGACTGCGCTCCACCTGGTGAATGAATACGTCATCCTGGGCACCATGCAGGGCAGCCTCCACATACTGGATCTATACAGGTGAAGAAACGGAGGAAGTTACAGTGACGACAATCTGCAGCATTTGTGTGTAAAAAAAAAAAAGTTGAACTCTTCCTCTGCTTTGTTTGACAGTCTCAATGCTCCAGTCTCACCTCTGGCACTGAAGATTCCTGTGCGGAGTGTGTCTGTGACCAAAGAGTACAGCCACATCCTCGTGGGTCTAGAGGATGGGAAGCTGATTGTGGTGGGGGCAGGGAAGCCAGAGGAGGTGAGAAACGCGGGACTTTGTGTGTGTGAGAGGGGGAGCTAATCATATGCTAAGCACGGGTTGAAAAGCAGCCTTTTTTTCAGATGATAATCGAGCTGTCTTTGGTGTAACATCTCTCTTTTTGGCCCTGAAGTGAAGATTAACATGCCTCCTCCCCGCTCGTCTCAGGTTCGCTCAGGACAATTCTCCCGTCGCCTGTGGGGCTCCACTCGCCGCATCTCTCAGGTGTCGTCAGGTGAAACCGAGTACATTCCCACTGACAATTCTGGGAAATGAGTCGGCGGAGGAACTCTGACGGATGTGGAGGCTGCTGATGCCGACGCAGCTGAGACGCTCGCCTAACTCAACGAGGCCTTGCTTCCTTTACAAGTTGAGAAACTCAGCCACTGATCTCTCTGAGAGAGCGACTATACACTGAGCACTTTGATTTTTATATAGTCCTAAAGGATTTGGTATTTTATTGCATTTTTTTTTCTTTTCTTTTACAGTTTTACTGTTTTTAATCAGCATCATTCCAAATAGAGGCCTTGTTTTATGGAAAGCACACAGCACGGCGTTCGCGGTTGTGAACAGTTGTCAGACAATATACACTGAGTCACGCAGATGACTCACTCTGATCCACATTCAGCGTCAGGAAAGCAATGCTGTGAACTCCTCGGGCGCCATGTTCTTAGCTCGTTTACTGTCAGAGAAACAGCTGTGACCTCTGTGCTGCTGAATGTCCCAAATCCATTGTTTGGCAAGAGCACCTTCTTTAACTCCAAACGTGAAGAATCTACTGCATGTTCCACATATAACGCAGCACTAGTGTATCCCACAAGAGGGTTTTTCCTGTGTGGAGGAAGACACACAGACACACGGACACACACCGATCCTGTGTTGACATAGTCGGTGGTTGACGTCGAGCCTTGACACCCCAAGTGCACCGCAGAATTCTGTAATTCTGCATTCCGCTGGCTCTAAGCAATGGCCAACTGTTACAATTAAAGCAACAAGTGCTTTAAACGTCAAAGTATGTGAAATATGTTTCTTTCATAAGAGTTGTGGTGCTTGAAAGCGATGAGAAGTGTACTGTTGCCTCTCACACGGGCAGAGTGAAGGTCTTGTACTAGTTTTATTCTCCTGTTCTTTCTGTTTGGTCTGAAAGTGCCTTTTTTTTTTTTTAGCTCGTGACATGAACTATGTGCAAACACTGATCTCCAACAATCTTTTTCATATAGATCGCTATATGTCAAGATTTTATTTTAGTTTTTTTTTTATCTGTGATTTAAACACACGTGGCGTGGATGAGATGTTAATGAACTTGGAAAACTGCGGGTTGGACACACATGCTTGTTTGTCCTGCAAGTTCTCTTGTGTCGGGGGAGGCCCCGAAAACGTCTGAAGACACGATGACTGCACAACACGTGAGCGACTGTGAGGGAGCTTCAGAGGAATTCACTTCCTGCCTGCTTCTTTTACTGTGGTCGGAGCAGAGTAGTTGTTATGCAGTGTCATGACAGGAGCGAGACAAAGGAAACTATCTGAGAGAACACGATACCACAACGTGGTGCACACACGCAAATAAGTCTCTCTTTTTTTGTGATCCTCAAGAATATCCGCGTGTGTAATCAAGGAAACTATATTTGAAATGTTGTTTACCTATAAATCAAATGCTGTCTTCACAGAACAATATCATAGTTTAATCAGAGTGCGATGGTCAAAGGGTTTGCATATATGGCTGTTCAATTACACATTTAATGTAATCCATTTTTGTATTGTGTATACTGATAATAATTATATAACACTGCACTCTATTCCGCTTTAAATGTTATGAATGTAATGTTTGCCTTAACTATGCAGTAACTCACATGTGTCTTTTATTTAATTTTTGGTGATTTACAGTCACAGTCTTCTTATGAAAAAAAAAAATCCTTAAATCCTGCCTTTATGATCAGGTATTTTGTTATTACTCAGTGTTCAAGTGTGATCCCGTGTAAAGCCTGAAGAGAAGGTCAGAGCTGGATTTGGACGTGACCCATTTCTCTTTCACCACTATTATTTACTGTTGTGTTGTTCTTGAAATGATTGGAAAATACACCTTCCATTTAAAAAAAAACCCAAAACACCCAATTAGCCTTGTCTTAATTTGGAGTTGTGACTGTCTGACTGCCTATTTGTATATGCTGTTATTTTTTCAGGTTTGTTTTTTTTCATTTTGTCCCACAAAAGTAACTACTAATTAAAACCAAAAATATAACATACATTTGCCGACTAAAACAGAAACAGACAAGCTCAATTACTCTCGAGCTAAATAAACATAATTCAAATCAAATTAAAATGCTTCTTGTAACTCAAGATTCCACATGTAGTCAAACAAGCAAACAGGAAATGTAAAAAGCGCACACACAACTAGGTTTTAAAATCCTGTAGTAATTCCTCACCGTGTGCTTTCATGCACAAATAATGCATTCTTTAGAGGGAGGGCACACATTATTAATGAACTTTTCTGCTCACATCCTTCGAGGGTGATGAGATGATCCCCTCTTACTGAAAAAATGAGCGTCAAATCTTGTGTGTGAACTACAGCAGGAAGGAAACCAATCCGCTGCCGCGACGAAGATCATCCAGCTCCTCGACTGTAATCCCAGCCTTGCATGTGCCTGTGATGTTAGCTGTATTACAGTTGAAAAGGTCACAGTGAGCAATGGCACATTTACTTGAAGAGACTTTGATCTCCTGGTGGGCCGAACATCCTGTCAGCCTGCCCATAAACACCTCCAGGGGGACAATTCAGAGGGGTGGGGAGGGGGTGAAGCGGGTGATAAAACCGACCTGTAGACCCCCAGTCAAATAGAAACCAACAGAAGAGTGAATAAGGGAAGTGGAGTAGGAGGGTGAGGAGGGATGCAGTCGCTCTGATGTGGCCCTGCTGACAATGGTGGGAGGGTTTGACACCTCACTCTTGGTTATTGGCAGGATCTCTCCCTGACCTCTCCAGACCCGAGGGCAGGCTGAGGGGATGGATGTCGTGAAAGGCTGCAAATGTTTAGTGTTGTTGAAGTCGTTCCTGCCCAGAACGGCGACGACCCTCAAACAAGCCTCAGTCAACAACCTCAGCCCACCACCGTGTCCTTCTCTCCCTCCTCTCCTCCTCCTCCTCTACACCGTTTCTCCTCGGCCTCTGGGCAAGAAGATTCTACTTTATCACTCCCATGTTTGACCACAGAGAGACTCCTGCAACAACATAACGTAACATAGAGCGTGAATATCAGAACATGTCAAATTTGAAAATTACGCGAAAAAAATGACCTCTTGACCCTAAAGAAGTTGAAGTTTTGTTTTTTTCAAGATCCAACAAAAACAAGAAGATAAAGATAAAGTGAGATTTTGCAGTGTAGTGATGCAAACATTTAAAAGAATCATAAATACATGATTCTAATTACTAAATCAGCAACAGGATGTGGACAAGTGAAGGAGAAAAAAAGAAATCTGGCCTTAAATCTGATACGCTTATTGTGGTTTATTAGTGTTACAAGCAGCATTCAATAAAATACAATTAAAAATAAACAACAATTTTCTTTAAGAATTGTGTGAATATCAGAGACAAATTTAAACACTGGGATGAAAAAAAACCTTTTATCACAATGAGGTTTTAAAACAATAAATTAAAGTACATACATATATATATATATATATATATAAACATCAAACTCAATAAGCTGATGTAGAAGACATGTAAAAGTAAAGACTTTTTTTATTGGAAATGTTAATTGGTCTTAAAGCTAAGCTTAGTAAGCTTGTATTTATTTGGTGCCTGTGTGTGTGTGTCATGTCAAAAAAGGTACAATTTGATTTTGCAGTGCACTGATGCTATTAATTAAATATATATATAAATATATAGTACACTACATCAGATTTGAAAAAACACCACACGGCCAAAACATGTTAACTGTAAGTAAAACAATAAATCAATAAAGAGTCTGTTCCAGAATTCTAAAAAATGTTTTGCTTAAAAGGAAAAGTATTTTACAGTTATTGCAAACAAACAACAGCTCTCTTTAAGAATTGTGTTCAAAATAAGACAAATTTACATACAAACAAAAGTATAAATATTTAAGAAATGATTACAGATTAAAAAAAAAACAACCACCACACATCTAAAAGTTTCAAGTGACTCAATGATTAAACAACAATTAATGACTTTTCTTATGTTGCTGAGATCCGGTGACCCTCACATGGAGGATACATTAGTCGACAGTGAATGAATGTTGCTGAGATGTAATTAAAATGGAAACTGTGTGTGTCTGTGTGCATAAAATATACCTTGACATTTTATCAGAGCAGGAATATAACTTTCAGCCTCCTTTGAAGTGTAAAGTTTCATTGTGTCTGAAAGATCTTTCCATTTGTTTTCCTCTGAAGTCTGCAGACCCCCCTGCGACGCATTCACTAGAATTTACAAGGTGTGTCATTTAGCCTGCGTTGGTTTTCTAATCTTTTGAGTTGCCGAGATCAAACATGTTTCTTCTGAAGTGGATCTCGTTTGAATCACATGCTCTCTTTTGTCTCTGATAACAACTGATCACAGCTCTATGGATCAGGGTCATAAAATGGTGTCACGTTACAGAGCTCCATTTAATGAGGTTCAATCCCAGTGTGCTTGTTTCTCTTTTCTTCATTCATTTCAACAAATTGCGACGAATGCTTTTGGGGAAACAGCAACGAGACCCTGAATGTGAAGAAAACTGTATTAAGTGAAGAGAAGTAGACAAAAATGCTTGTTGGGAATATATAATTTCCTGTATAAACTTGTAGGATTAAGTGACAGGAAAGAATGAAGCAATACCACAGTATATCAACATTATCATTATTGTTGTTGTATTGGCACCACTTTATTTAATGTGAGCAGCAAAAATGGAAGTGTTCATTATAAAGAAAAGCTTGTTTTAGAATAAACCACACACCTTTGTTGGTGCTTTTGTCTTGACTTTTTGCAATGTGGGTAAAAGATCAGGCTAATTATACATTTCTGGTACACTGCTGTGTGGTTTAATCTGCATAAGCTATCATTTATTTGCTTACTGTGTATGGATTATGTTACTATTCAATATTTATGTTATTGCTGTATTTGCTGCAGCATACATGGTATTTATAAATTGAAACAGCAAAAAAAACTTAAAAAAAAAAAACTATACTAAACTATATTGTGTGTATTGTTGTTGTTAGTGTATTTTTTTTACATTTAATTATGTTTTTTGCCTTATTTATCATATATAATTCCATTATTCCCATGAAGAGGATGGCTCTGATTCTCTGATTGATTCTGATTATTCCATCAATGTTGATGTATTTTATCATTTTAAATGTTCAAGGAATATGCAAACATTTTCATTTGGATATTTCCATAATTGGATTTAGCCACTTTGTCATTATACTTATCTATATTTTAACTTGTAGCCTTCAGCAGCTTTACATTATATCTTATCTCTGTTTCAAGCAGGTACAGATTCTACACTGAATGATTGTATAATCTCTCTTCTTTTTTTTTTTGCTGATGTTGAGTCTCCTGCACATGTTTCATGTATGCAGTACATTAGTTTCCATCACACATGTGCACATTTATCACTCAACCGACTGCAAACCACACACACACACACACACACACACGCACATAGGCTTCGCTGACTGTGTCAGACTTGATTACAGTTTGAATCTGTCTCCCGTTACATTGTTGTTTCCGACTCTACGTCGAATGGATGCAGCCAATCACGAGGCTCCTTTGAAAGCTGAGAAGCTGGGAGGAGGAGGAGGAAGAGGAGGAGGAGGAGGAGAGAGAGAAAAAAAAGTCCAGGAGAGGCTGTTGAAGTTTTTCCGGTCTCATCCGTGGCGAAGCTGCTGCAGGAGAGAGGAGGTAGGCGGGCAGCCCGTGCATCCCGCGAGCTAAAAAACACAAGAAACCTTGTCGTAACCTTCGTGGTATCAGCGGGGAATACGGCGAAAGAAGTAAATGCATCTCAGGAATCCACGGATTACACAGCGTGCGTTTTAAATCTGCGTAAAACTTCCCGTGCGTAAAAAGAAGCAACTCGCCTGTGCGCGCAACGAGTGCGTCGTGAGAGAGTTTCGTGCGCTGCGGTCGAGTCGCTGAAATATTTGGATGACACTTTGGGTGCAACTTTTGTTTTTGAGGAGTGCGGACTGAGAGACGGGCGGGACACAGACAGATCTGTCCACTCAAAGTCACGGAGGATTCCCGGAGTGTGGAGACATGAGAGTGTTCGCTGTCTGCGCGCCGCCGCTGCTGCTGCTGCTGCTGCTGCTCCAAGTAAGTAACAAGCTAATTACTGCTTTACTTAATGCCACGCCATTAAATCCCAGCCGCAGGCAACTTCAGCTCCTGACTTTAATTGAAATGAAAGTATTTTTAACATCACACAGCTTCTTATCATTCATCTTTCTTTTGGTGGATGTGCAGGTTCAAAAGCAAACAATCAATAAATGAATAAAAAAAAACAGGGTTAAGAGTGAGGATCCTAATCTCATGTATAATCTCTGATGGTCTAATAGTGTTTTTTTCCCATGACAGTATTATAGATTGAGTCCTAATCTACTGGACGTCCATTCAGGTTGTTTGATTGTTGGTGTCAATCTTAATTAAAACGTCCTGTAAATGAGAGGAGATTGTGTTGTTTTGTGCACACAGCTCTGTTCATTTTTCCACTCACATGACTTATTTTAGTTCCTTCACCATCTGCAGCAGCAGCAGCAGCAGCAGCCGCAGCCAGAATCATCCAAACAACTCACAACATCAGATTAAAGGAAACACGGGAGACACACAGTTTACCAACTTTGGATATAACTGCTGCATTTTATGTACAAATGATATATCGGTGGTAATTTCATGGTTTATTATTAAGTCAGGATCAGAGGAAATGAAGAGTTCCAACACCCACACACACACACACACACCAACCACCCACCCACCCGCTTTTCACAGTTGCAGATAATTTGCCACTCATCTACCTCAAAAATCCCACTGGGCTCGTAGTCCTGTCTGGACTCGTTCATCACAGTCAGAGCACTTTTGTTAGATGAAAGAAGTGTGTTTAGATAAGGCCTCAGCTCTTAAAGCATGATACATATCTCTTTTCTGTTACAGGAGGAACGTTTTCTTTGGGAGACCTCTGGGGTATTTTCTTCTTGACTTGCAAGCAGAGGTCACTGAAGTGTTTCTTTAGCCCCGTTGAAACCTATCATTTGTGCCATCAGACGTAGTTCTCTCATTACTCCCGGGATTGTTTAACGCAGTGGCGGAGCGGATCACACCGGCTCAAGAAAAAGGCCCATTCCACATGGTTTTTGTCTGTGTAGTTCCTGGTGCAAAAGTGGCCTTACTTGTTGCGACAGTGTTGCTGAGGTCTGAATTTCCGGAGCAAAGCAATTATCATCATTTTCTCCCAGTTTGTGGCGTACATGTGTGTGTGAGTGTGTGTGAGGTAGGGGTGAGGGGGTGGTTTAGCATGTTACCACAGTCATTTTAATTTCCATAGAGCAGTTAAGCAGTTTTCTTTAAGGGGCAGATTTTAGGGTCATTCTGAAATGTGAAACCACCTCTCCACTCAAGTTGAAAATCACTGGGAAGAGTTAGTTAATGAAAGTCACTTGGCGCTGATTTTCCGATGACAGCGTTGCTCAAGTTTTTACTAAAACAGGACAAAGAGGTCTTTACATTTGTCCCCGTTTATTAATGAGTGATCGGGGCAAATGGGGTCGACAATTAGGTCAGCTTTCTGGTTTTGCTGAATGTCTGAGAGAGAGAGAGCGAGAGAGAGAGCTTCCTTTTGTGCCTTTATTTTCACGCAGATTTGATAAACCGTGGAAACTCCAGCTTAGGCGCTTCAAATGTGGTCTCACTTCAGAGGAGGACAAGAAATGTTTCAGGCACAGAGAAGGCAGAATTTGAGTGTGTGCGTGTGTGTGTGTGTGTGTGTGTGTGTGTGTGTGTGTGGGAGCGTTGTGTGATCTGTGTTGACTGACTGACTCTGGCAGCCGTGGAGTTGAGAGCCCCATTGAAAGCAACGCTCCTCGGTGGTCTGTCTGTTCTCACTGGGGAATCTCCTCAGATTGCTGCTTCTTACCTAAATGGAAAAAGCAACTGCAGCCCCCTGCCGTTCAGATTTTATGCCTCCAAGGTGACACCTAACAACTGGATGCTATTTTAAGTACGAAAAGCTCATTTGTATTTGCCTAAAACTTTAACACGCTGGACCAAAGATACTACAAAATCCATTTACTGCCAGCACCAAGGCTTTCAAAATCTGAAAAAAAAACAATGTCAGCACTTTCATTTTTACATCTTGTGCTCGTGCAATTATACTATATTTTAATTTACAGCATTAATTGCACCGATAAACATTAAGTCGCAGTCATACATAGTGCGCACACTAGATAATGACTTGTTCATTCCTCCACAGAGTAGATCACTGTTCCCTCTCATTTCCATTGGAGCATGGACTAAATATTTCTCTGTGCACTGGTCAGTGGGTAAAGTGCCAAACCTATGGCAGTTCCTGTTCATAGTTCCTGAGCTGAGCTGAGCTGAGCTGAGCTGGGCCTCCAGGCAGAGCTACACCAGCTCAGGCTCAGACCAGGCACCGTAAATGACAGAAATTCAAGCAGGAGGTGAAAATAAAGCAGAGCCACTGAAACCAAATATTTATCATTTTGATTGAGGGCTAGAGAGTAGGCTAGTGTTAGCAGAGGGGCTCCCTCTGCCACACAGAGAGGACTAATCACAGTTACCAGAGTTACTTTCTGCGCTCACTTCACAGTCTGATCACAGTCTGCCAACTCCAGACATCCTGCTGCTTCCTGCCTGCTGGATCCCACTGCCCTGACACACTAATACCACTGATCTGGGTTCTGTGGCTGGTGTTCAGATATCATCAGGCTCCACTGTAGCCGTCACAGTAAAAGTGTGTGTGTTGTTTTTGGAAGGAGACAAGCCCGGTTTCAAAGCCGTTTCTCCTGTAGTTTTAGCATGGAACTTTCTCGACTGGGGCCATGGCACTTTGTCTGTGTGTGTTTCTGGGGGGGGGCTTTCCTTCGAAGGCTCTGCAGGTTCATGCATGTTGCCCATGCGTCTTGGCAGACTGCAGACATCAGTAGGTTGCTTAATTGTTACTTTTCCACTTTGCAGGAGGTTAGTTGTTCAGACATCTGTTTGCTCTTGTCAGCCTGCAGGCAGAAAAGGCCAATCTCCTTAAACAGTGTACATGTTCAAGATGCCCCCTGTTTAGAGCCGGCAGAAGGCGGGGGGGGGAGTCAGTGAAATTCTGACCTTCATAGACACACCTGCAGGGCTTGAAGACTTCAAAGGCCCCCCTCTCACCCAAACAGACACTCACATGCTGGGCAGCCTTGGTTAATTGACACCCTAGCCTGGGGCTGGAACTGTCTCCTTTAAATAACAACCGCCTTCTGTCAAGAAATAAACACGCATACTGTATTCACACACACACACATTGTCGTTCACACTGATTTGGAATGAGTTGGAGGGCGGAAGCTATTTTTACTTCTTCCTTCCTCCTTTTCTCAGTGTTTTCCTTCACCCCATTTTGTCTTTGTCTTTCCACTGGTCTGAAGCGAAATGATTAAAGCCAGCCACTCCTGTCAGGCACCGACTCTGCTGCACAAGCCGTTAGGAATGTCTGATCTATCCCTCATGTCACAACTCAAGCTGGGCTCTCCATTACCCACTTGCAGATAAGGACTTAGAGCACTTTAGGGGTGAAAACTGAGGCAGATATAAAGATAAAAAAAAGGGCCATTTTCAGTTCGCCCTGTTCTCTGTTTTTTTTTAATTGCACAGGAGTGGGATGTGAGCGATTTCCTTCCCACTTATGATGTAAGGCAGAAAACTCTTGAGACAAAGAAAAAACCCTCATTGTGTTTGTTGGTCGCTCTGGCCTGAAAAGTTCAATCAATCATGTAACTCTTGTCTTCAAAAAAAGATTTTTTTCTTTTAAAATAAACAGAAAAAACACAGTAGTGGAATACATTTGTCTTACTGTGTTGTAACTGTTTTACTTGCAGGTTTCTCTCGGTGATGCCTGTGCCAGTAACAAGTTCACTGAATCAGGGCAGTGCTGCAGTCTGTGTCCTTCTGGCTTTGGGGTAAAGACACAATGTGGGAAAGAGGATACCAAGTGTGAGCCATGCCCAGCAGGTGAGCAATTATCATCTAATGTTACTGCGCCAATGAATAATGTGTTTCACCTGCCGCGTCGTTATCTAAAAGAAGTGAAAAGACACTGTGTCTCCCCATCGCCACGGATACTGATAAAGATTTATTTAACAGCGATTTTAAATCTGTTTCCCAGGAACTTTTTCTTCATCTGAGGGTCTCGGCCCGTGCCTCCCATGTGCAAAGTGCCCTCCGAGTGTCCCCATGGTTGCCTCTTGCTCTGCTAAACAAGACACGCTGTGTGAATGTGACAATGGCTTCTTCTTTCTGAGAAGCCATGGTCTGTGTGCACCTTGCTCCAAATGCAAGCGCGGTGAGGGTGTCGTCCGAGAGTGTGGCCCTCTGGGAGACACCGACTGCCAGGTTTGTGGCCCGGGGACGTTTTCTGAGGAGCGAATCGGCACCAAACCCTGCCTGACCTGCACTCAGTGCTCGGACATTGAGGTGGAGATCCGATCCTGTATGCCCAACTCTGACACACTCTGCATGGGTGAGTTGTGAGGAAGACTTGTGATATTGTTAATTTATTGATGAAGGATGACTTCTTCTGCACTTGTACACCGTTCTTCTTAAACTTCATACACTATATCAGAGATATTAAAATATGCATTAAGTCACGGGTTTCTCTGAAATGTGTCTAATTGTTGATAACAAGCACTCACTGTGCAGCCAAAACGTCTGTGCCAGACATCCAGCCATGTAGTTGCTCTGGGTCACATTATCCTTCATTGTGATGCATCTGGGCTCCACAAACACAAAAACATCCGTTATCCAGTTCCTGTAAACATTAAGCTGACAATAGTCACTAACTAATATGCTATTTAACTAAAAAAATAAGCAGTTTAAGGGAAATTAACAATGAAGGCATAATCTTTGGCATGTGTTTAATGATTTAAGCCTGAGGGCTACAAATTGGGTACTTGAATCGGTTTCAAAAGTATTGATAGTGATCTTGATGTCTTAATGGGATTTGCTGAAAACAACAACAACAACAACAACAAGAAAGAAATGGCATAGCACTAGTCTGTAAAGAGCTAACACAGGGCAAGGCAGTAAAAAGTGAAAGATAAAAAGATAAAAGAATGAGTTCAAGGAGAAGGGAGGGGCCGGGAAGGGAAGTGGGAGTGAGCCGACAAGGACATGTGGTCAACACCTGCATCCACACCTCATCTGAACACTCTGTAACACTCTGAGCCTGGAAACATGAGTCCTAAATTAAAGTACTCACTTAAACGCTTGCAGTCCAATTGCTATGAGGCAGAAGGGTCTTTAGATTTACTGACCCCAAGGACCTGAGAGCCGAGGGAGGCTGCTGCTGACCCTCACCACTACTCCGCTTGCCTCCAAAAGGCTACATTCACTCCGCAGGAGTTAGGTTAGATCTTTACACAGTCTGGGTGCATATGTCATGACCCTCTGAACCCAGAGGGAGCAAAACTGTACCTTGTGGCGTTTGATCTCTAAATAGTCAAACCGCAGGAGGGAGGATGAGGCTGGAAACAGCCAGGGCAATGAAAGGTTCCAAAGCCCCATGGGAGCATGGTGACGACCGAGGCTTTCATTACAGCAGGCGAACAGGCTTCCATCAAATTATTTCTGGTTCTCCTTTATGCAGCCCAAATGTGTTTCGGATGTGGACTTATAAAGTCCCCGTATCTGACGCGTCTCTCTCTGTCTCTCTGTCTCTCCCTCCCTCTCGCAACCTTATTAGATAAGAAGCTGCACATTTTGTCTCGACCGGCTGAGGCTGATGGTACCCGGGAGGCTACTCGCTTCCCAGGAGTAGACGACGTGATTGAGGAAGAGGAGAGCAGTCCTTCCCCTGGAACACCCAAGTTTACCCCACAGGACGAGGGGGGCAGCAGCAACATTCTGGCTTACATGTCCGTTCTGGCTGCTGTGGTGCTGGGTCTGCTTATTTATGTGGCTTATAAATGGTGAGTCCCCACGAGGACTGGCTCCTTAAATGGATGTAATAATGACTGCAGGATTGGCTCGGGATTGACAAACAGCTCACTGTGTGCAATTTAACTGACATTGTTTTCCTGCGGTCACTTCAGCTGGCGATCGTGTAAACAGAAGGCGGCTCTGTCTAAGGCCCGTGCGGCCGAGTTGGGAACATCTCCAGAGGGAGAGAAGCTTCAAAGTGACAGTGGGGTTTTCCTGGACTCCCACAGTCTGCAGGACAACCAGCCCAGCAAAGGTGAGTTAGACAAAGGCTCTTTGAATTTCAATTGAATTAAGATTTCAGAAGGCATCTTAACGAGGTTACTGAAACATCCAGCGCCAGAACAATTTACTGGCTGTGAAGACCAGTCGTTCTCAGAGACTTGGTCAGGAGGAGCGACGATTCTTTTCAGACTTTTACTAAAAAAAAGGTTTTGTTTTGAAAAACATGATTTCAATAAAAATGTTGTGATTCATTATCAAACAGATATATGTGTGTGAGCCGTGTAGAAAAGAGGTGGAGTGGCTCAGTGGTTAAGACCGGTACCCTGTGTACAAAAGACATCATGGTCGCAAGTTCGATTCCACCCCTGGCTGATTGTACTCAATTCCATTTTAAGTCGCTTTGGATAAAAGCGTCTGCTAAATGACATGTAAACAGAAATGTTACATATTTGCTCTTGGTTTACAAATGTGTCATCTTTAAAAGTACGTCTCCATATAAACATTTTGGGAAACACTAATAAAGGCTATATATAAAAAGATCAGTTATAATCTTAACCAACGCTAATGTGGAATTTTTAAAAGTCCTATTTGGAAATGCTGGACTGCATCAGGAAAAAAGAAATTGAACGCGTCTGTATTTTCTGTCTCTCAGAAGTATTAAAGTTTTTTAGGACTCGTGCCGAGAAGTGTTTTTAGTGGAATCTCGTGCAAATGTGCAGCAATGCACCAAAGAACTTCTACCTCTTAGCAAACGCAAATGTAAACAATGCAGGTTTCACAATGTTTAAAAGGTTGGCTTCAATGTTTTCTTTATGATTGAGTAAAGGCATTCAATGTGTGTGTTAGGCCTTCAGGAGAGACACAGTTGGAGTTGGTAATCTTTGTTTCCAGTGTTTCCCTCATGGAGGACTTCTACTTTTTCCGTAAGATGTTAAACCTGTTAAGTTATTAATAAAATAACAATTATTATTGTTAATGTAGTTGGTTATTGTTATTGTTAAGCTCCCATCCAGCTAGTCTTGGTTTGGTAAAGGTCAAGTGTGTAAGAATTAGTGACTGCAGATTGTAACATTCCTAAGAAACACATGGCGCTTCAAAATGGTGCTCTCTGTAAAGCAAGGCCCTTGCCTGCCGCACGCATAGGTGTATTGTAAAGCTACACAAACCAGATGTTCTTTATTTTAAAGCAATTACACCCTGAAACAAACACACACGGGTCGTGTAATCGATTTCTTTGAGACATGCACTGGAGGAGCTGCATCTGTGGATGCAAATTTCTGCTCAAGTTGCCTTTGAGATTCTCCAGAGATTCCTTTACCAGCTCTCTAGTATAATCTCCACTTATTGTCAGAGTGAGCTCATGTTAGAACGCAGCAGGAGAAAGTCAGACAATATCCCCATGCCTGGATCTTCTGGAAATCTTTCCACTGATGTCTCTCACCCAGATAATGTCATTCTTGCTTCGTCACACGCCAAACTCCGGAGCTCATGTCTGAAACCGGCCTGTGTGTTTGTGCTTCCTCAGGTACCAAGCGTGACAGCAAGCAGGACAATCGTCTGTACATCAACTTACCTCCGCACAGACAGGAAGAGGTGGAGCGCCTTCTACAGGAGGGAGCGGGCCGAGGATGGAGGCAGCTGGGCGCGGCACTGGGCTATGAACCGGAACAGCTAGACCTGTTTGGACGTGGGGAAGCCCCCACTCACACACTCCTCTCCAACTGGGCCCAGAAAGAAGGCTCCAGTCTGGGACTGCTGTGCTCTGCACTGGCTCGCATCGAGAGGCCTGATGTGGTGACCGCTCTTACCTGCCCCACGCAGGGCGTCTCTGTGGTCTGACCACGTTTCGGCCGCGCGCATGTGCGTGTGTGTGTGTGTGTGTGTGTGTGACAGTCACAGACTCAAGTGAAGAACTTTGATTGAAATGACAAGGGAGGCACTCTTGATACCAACACCTGCTACTGTTGGAGACGTTCACTGACGGTTCTTATTGCTTTCATGGACACTTACTTATTCTGTTCTGTTTTTTTTTGAGAACCAAATTAATCCAGACTTTTCAATCCCATTTTCTTTCACCATGTGTTTTCCCATGGATGTCGCTGTATCCTTTAACCACAGAGACCACTGTTACTGAGGAATGACAGATGCAGTTAATGTACAAGCTCTCAACACCAGAAGTGTTGACTGCACTGTCAGCACAAGAGGCTTCCTTTGTGGAATCCTGGTCAGATTGTGCTCAGACCACCGTACACCACCATAATTCAAACAGAATAATACTTACATGAGTGTTTTGTTTTCCTAAAACCACTGTTTACTTATTATTTGAGTAGAAATTAGATTAGTACTCGGCTCCGTCTCAAGAAATGTTCCATTCATGTGTCATTATAAGCAGAAATGCACAGCTTAGATCATCCTGTTTCCCACCCTGTTTTATGAATCACAACTTCAGCCAAAAAAAACATTACAGCAACACAATTGTCTTTTTCCAATGTGACGAGACTTTCAGCATTTGGGCTCATTTTCGTACACGTGAAAACCTTTAAAAAAAGTTTACATGGTTGAGTGATTTGATCTCTCGAGGGGAAATTGAAGGTTAAATCTTCCTAACCACCTTGACGACACTTGCAGTTATTTTCTTTATAAGAACACTTAAACGAATGTGTAGATAGGAACGTCTCACTTTTGGTGCTTAAATAATCTGTCCCGTTCGCTGGTGTTTATTTCTCTGTTTCTGCCGCAGCCTTGGTAAGTATTTACGCTGAGGATATATTCATGCACCAGTGATATTTCAAGAAAAAAAAAGTATAAAAACACATTAGTTGTGTGTCTGTAAATGTCTTAAATCGTTGATTAGTGTTGTGAGACTATTCATGAACAGAAGAATGACAGTTAATCCCTACGCAGACAATCGCTTTAAACAAAAATCCGAAGACACTGTTAACATCGCTCCTTGTGTCCATATAACGCTTCTGTATTTATTTCATCATTAGTTCGAGTCTGAATTTAAATTAAATCTCAGACAAACTATGGACATCTGCAATGTGGTTGCTTGATTTTTTCCATTATGCCATTTTTGTATGGTTTTGTGTATAAGTTTTCTATCGGTATGTCTCTGTGTTTTTGTAAGAGTTTTATTCATTTAATAAATAACTTTGATAAGCCAATGCATTTTTGTTCCAACGGGGCCTTTAAATATGCGCCGTGTGTGCATCATGGCAGAATGTGGTTGTGGAGTAGCTCGGTGAATTAAAAATACGGAATCACAGCAGTGATGAACACATGAAAAGTGAAGGAAAACAACCTAGAGAGCAAATGAAGACAGTGAAACAGTTGAAGACAAGATACAGTTAAATAGCTGATCTAGGTTCTTGATAAATGCTATTAGATAGCTAAAAGTAATTCATAATAAATTAAAACATAATGGATGGTGAACAAGCGAAAATAACCAATAAACTGCCAATTAGCTCAAAGTAACCTATAATTAAAATAGCAAGAAATAACATAACACTAAGAGTAATGGCAACATGGTTGAAAATACTGGATGGAAAAGTAAAAGCAACACTGATGGATAAATGGATGAAATAAATGCAATATAATGAAATGTAGTTAGCACATAAAACAGTGACCAGCGTTGCATAAAGTCTTGTTTTCATATTACAAAATACAGTTGTACCATCACTCCTGATATTTCTTTTTCATCAAATAGCAAGTCGCGTTTTTTATCATGATGAAAATAATATGAAATATGAAAACATTTGCTGAACTGGACAACATGTGCAGTGCTATTGGCACTTCTGTCACTAACACTTAAGTGTTAAACTCCCTTAATGGACAACACAATGTGGAAATTGGACATACATATTTGAATTGCTCTACCCCCATTGAGGGGTTTAGCGTGCAGACGAGCACCGCGTGTCAGAAAACCCCGAGGGAAATCAGTTACGAGGTATTTAATAATTTGAGAGTGACATGAAAATAAAAAGTTAATCCGAAATACTTTGGAGGAACGTTGCCCCCTTTGTCTCAGAGGCACAATCTCCCACTCGGCTCTGCACTCAGATCTGTTAATGATCTCTTTGCCTTGAGTTTTTAAGTGGGAGCAGGCATCTCGCATGGCCCGGGGCAGCGTTTGATGCCGTCACACACTCCAGACGGGACTGCTTAACTGCGGTCTGGAGCACACAGGCAACAGGCTGCGGAATGTGCATACACCAGGAACTGGGGTGGGAGGTGGGGGGTGGGGAAGCACAGCAGCGCCTCTCTCCACTTGTCATGGCTCTCCCCATATTTAGAGTGCACTTCACGTTTCTAATGAAGGTAGTGGATCACTTTGATTACCTTCGGCGGGATCACACATCCGGCTGCAGATATGTGGCATTCACGGGCCATGTGCACCCTTTATTAGGGGAGTGAGGCCTTTAAAATGGCTTTGGGGTGTGCACTCGGCAGTTAATCATGCAAGAGAGGTCACTCACATTTTGCTTGGATGTGTTCAAGTCGACCCAGAGAAAGCCAATACAACTGCATGACAGGGGCAACGGGTATAATTTTACAAAAAAGTTTATTATCTTTTAAAATGTTTGTACACTCAGTATGACAATGTGCTTACACAATACTTACAGTAGAGTAGGGTGAAACTTACTTTGTACATAGAAAAATAAGAAAGAAAACATGGGAAATCACCCCCACCACTGAAATAAAATAAAGGGCTGCGAGTCAGTGGGGTCTTAAGTTTGACAGACTGATGTGGTAACTGCATCATCAGGAGGACTGAGCTGGTGAGGACGGGTGGGCTCACTGTGCTCCCTGACCCTTGTCTCCTGTGTACAGCTTTGGTAATTTTACATATTATTTACACTTTCAATCATAAAATGATAGTCCTTTAACAAAGTGTCTGCTTATTTAAACGCTCCCAAAACTATTATTCAATATATTCACATATAAAGCAATGTACATATGTTGAAAACCTTGTTTAATGCAATTTAATAGGCTGCAACAAGTCAGTAACCTAATGCTAATGAGACTACCTTGACCACTGTGAAACACAAATTAATATGAAACGGTTTTGAGTCGAACTCGGGACCAAGAGCTATAAAACGAACCTAATCACACTTCATGTTTTAGGAACTTTTAAAACTGCAAACTAACACGTTGCGGAGAGGTGTTGGACAGGAAATGAGGGGAAAACTGACACACAGCTAAACAGCACAACAAACATGGCATTCAAACCCTGCTCCCAATATTATTATTATTATTATTATCAATATAATAATACATAAATTGATAAAATACATGTAAATATCAATCTAGAACCCTTTGCCAACTTGCTAGACACTGGATGATTTGTGACAAGTAAAAAGCTCATCCTGGGAATAGCAAATTACTTGAAGTAGGAGACATGGAAAAATGTAAGAATATCCACACTGACACCACTCTTTACTTCAGCCTACATCATGCTTTCGAGTAACAACACAGGCTCAGGAATTGTATGGTTAACAAGGCAGGGTTTGAGGAGTGGAAGCTTGGACCTCCACTGCTCAGTTAAAAGCAGCACCAGATACAGAAACGGTGGCAGAGGGGAGGATGAAACATGCCTCAAAATATAGGAGGGGGTGGGACTACCTGTGACTGTTACATTGTGGGAAACAGAGGAACGTGAAATAATTTGATATGTGCAATAACAAAGCTGATTCAACGGAGTAACCCTCATTCAGAGACAGAAGAGTTTAAAAGTGGAATTGAAGTGATCATTTGGTAATATTTAAGAGCCACAAATGGAACAAAATGCTTAAAATCAAACGATTAATGAGAACTTCGGTCTCTGTAGCACCCCTCAGTGTCATCCTTTAACAACACTGCATCTGGATGGAGTCTCAGGTCATACAGCAGCGAGTCGAGTCTCTAACAGTCTCCAGGTCAGGGCTCCCCCCTGATCCACTGGGCCTGGAGAGCTCCTTGGGCAGCAGTGCAATTCTTAGTCATAAATACAGCTAAGAAACTACTTCATGGTTCAGGCTGACCAGTTCATACATGAAGGAGTGGGTGGAAAGGCAAATCTGTGCTTGTCCTGTGTTAATGCAAAGCAAGTGGAACACATCTGGCCTCTGAGGCTAGTACACGTCTGTGTCCTCCTTCGGCCTGTACACGGAGCCGAACCTCTGCATGTACTTCTTGATGTACTCCTTGGTCTTGTGCTTCACATTCTCGTTACACTCAAGGTCCTCAGGATTGGTGCAAGCCTTCAGCTCTTTATTCATAACTCCGTGTGTGAGCTAGAAGTTTAAGCAGAGAGGAGAAAAGATTAAAACATGTTTGTCATCAACACCACATCTGCCTTTATAATTCGGTGTAAATCTAAATTAGTGAACTACAGCTTGTCTCTCTGGTGCATAGTATGACGTGCAAACCCGACATATACACAATCCATGAACCTACTGAGAAGAGGGTGGTCTTTAAAGAAATATCTGGTGCAAGGAGCTTTTAGAAAGGAATGAGAGAAACAAAAGAGAGGCAGATAATAGTTTACATGTACAATATGTTTTTGGTCTCTTGCGGAGGCAGAATACAAAAACATGTGGCTGAGAAAAGAGATCGTGGGAGCTCAACTATTCAGTTCTGGTTTGAGGGAAACATTGAAAACTTTTCCTTTTGTTCAGCGGTGACCAATACTTTCATTCTGCTTTGACCATGTACAGGCCAACGAAAGGTTGAAAGGGATTAAGAGCAATACCAGCAATGTGGATAAACATCTCATTGTTTAACTGTACCTTTCTAGCCAGGTGTTTGAAGTCTTCAGTGTTGCTGATGCGTCCCAATTTGCAGTCTGGCTTTCGATAAGGATTTAAACACTGCACGATGAACTGGGACATCTGAGTAACACACGTGGATACAAAAAAACACACGCACATTTTAAGAGAGGAAAAGAGTCAACACAAATTGGAACTTGCATGGATGGATAGAAGACATTCTTTTTTAAGTAGGCAGAGGTGTAGAGAAAATTGAAACATCTGGAGTTTAACATTGCTGTTGCAGAAACTGTTGGCAGAGACTCTGGCTCACCTCTTTGCGAAACGTCTCTTTACTCTTTTTAGCCAGTTCACTTGAGGTGTCTGCTTCAGCCGTCTTTGTGGAAAACTATAACAACATAGAGGCAGAGAGGAATAGTTTGATTAGATGTATTATGATTTTCTTAAACAAAAAACTGACTTTGACAGTGTATCTCAAAGACAAAATCCTACCCAACTCCATTTTCATCTATTCTTTCGGAGGTGGAAGACAACACTTACCAGCCGAGACAGACATATCCCAGTAGAGTCATTCTGTGCTATTATAACCACCCATGAGCTGATTCACACCTGTGAATCAGCTCAATCAAACAGGGCAACAGTAGCTATCAAGGTCAGTGGTGTATCAGCACCTGCTCACCAGCTACTAGACAGAAAGCAGGGATATCCTGCCAGGATGCTCCCTCCATGGCCTCGGCCTTCAACAGCAAAGGCAGGCGGGCAACAGCTGACTGGCTACACCCACAACAAAGTGGTGAGGATCAAAAGCGAGTACAAAGAATTCACACATAGACACACGCACACACGGACTTTGCCAAGCAAAAAAAGAATTGTGTGCAAGTGTACGGCAGCAAGTACTATATCCTTAAATGCATTACACGAACAACCCAACTACCCAGGCAAGATGCTGGAAAATAGTTTTTGACCATGTAGCTAGCAGGAAGCTTTGCATAAAAACATGAGAGTCACCACTTGAGTTTTGATGGGTAACTCTGATACATGTTTAAAGACACTCGTGAAAAGGGATGTAGTTAAGAAACTGCAAATAAATGCCAGGTCCTCCAGGTGGCTTTCATTAGTCTCAAAGTTAGGATAAAAATGACGAAACAAAACAAACAAGGCAGAGGAAGAGAAGATGAGCAAATCCACCCCTCCCTCCCTCCCTCCCTGCGCAACCTTGAGGCTAAGGGACAGACAGTTGAGTTGGGGGTGGGGCAAGTGCATTCACTTTTCAAAACTCAAGTCTTTATGTCGCTTCCACTGAGCTGTTCTGTGTGGGGAGAAGTCACTGGTGAGAAATAGTGAAAACACTGACTGAAAATAGTGTTGTATAGAGGGTTTTTCTTTTTTCCCTCGGTCTTAAAACACAGCTGAAAGTAATCACGAGTGCAGCATCTTCAATTACCTCAAGGAGCAAACACTATAATTACTGTATGTTTTGCATTCAAGCACAAACTTCCTGAGAAAACAAGAGCGTGAAATCTCTTCACCTTTTTCACTATTTTTGTTCAAGCCAAATGTCGTGAATAACAGCTCACCTTGGAGGGATTCTCGTCATACGTTGGTGTTCCCAGGTCCATCTCAGATTCATGGTCCACACTAGTGCTATCGCTACTTCCTTCCCATGTTGGAGGGTCCCACTGTGTTTGCCTGGTGTGCAGAGGGACGTAATGTGTCATAGAAACACATGAATGGCCTTTTCGAGAGGCCAAAACACACACGCACACATATTGTATAGAGATACTGTGACACCAACCTGGTGGCAATATGGTAGTAGTAGATCTTGCCCTCAGGGTCCCGAGCCACTTTCCAGTTGGGAGGTAGGACAATAGTTTTGGGTTTGGGGGGAGATGGTGGAGGAAGGTCGATCACATTGTTGGGTACAATCATTTCCTAAAGAGAAGAGACAGAAAAGAAGTATCAGTAGTGACTCCAAGTCGCTTTACTTAAGTCATTAATACAACTATTAGTGAGAAAACAAAACTTGTAAGCTAAATGCACGATGATTGGACTTTACATACATACTGTATGTATCATTTTGACAGACAGGGCCAACTGAGCACTTTCCTATATTTGTTTTACCTACTTAAGTTACATCTTAACAGGACCTTTTTTTTAGATCTAGGACTATCACAGCTCGTCAGAGAAGCATCATTTCAATGTATACTGCCCCCCCTTGTGGCCACACTGAAAGAGGGCCCCCGCCAACTATATGGAGCTTTGGATGGATTTGTTGGTGGATGGAGTGTTACCTGTTGCACAGTTTGGGATGTAACAATTGTAGTGACGGTGCCTCCCTGCTGCACCACCACTCCTTGTTGATGGCCAGGATACACTGGCTGGCCATGTAGGTAGCTGGCTGTGGGTTCAGTGTATGCCTTCAGAAACAACAAGGCACATTCAGATTAAACAGTTTATGTGCATTAAACAGAATGAAGTGCATTAGAATAAAGGATTTTAAAAAATAGAGCTGCAACTAACAATTATTTTCATAATCGATGAATCTGTTGATTATTTTCTCGATTAATCGTTTGGTCCATAAAATATCAGAAAACCTTAAAAAATGTTTAGCGGGGTTCGTCAAACCTGGAAATGATGATGTTCTAATTTTTTTGATGGTCTAGTTTTATCCACAAACCAAAGTTATTAACTTTTAATGATTTCTTTGTTATCCAGAGCAAAGAATACTCACATTTAAGAAGCTTAATCGAAAATTTAGTTTTGATGATGAAAAAATCAAATTAATCGATCAATAATCGATTCATCGATTAATTGTTTTAGCTCTAAAAAGAAATGTTTAAAATTTGCAGAATTACACTCTGCTGCTGTGATCCTCTACCAAACAACACTTGATTGAGTCCTTAACTTATTTTTTGCAAAAGACAGCATTAGTTAAATATGTTGGCTTGAGCTTCATTATATATTAATTTGAAAGATAATAAAAGTATGCTTGCAATACATTCATTAGCCATTTATTTCAGAATTCTTAAGTTTGGTAAGTAAAAGAAAGTAAATACAGAATATGAGCACAATAAAACTCAATCCAGGCAAAGTTCCTACCTGTATGACTGGAGCGTTAGCCTGTGGGTAGGCAGTAGGGATACTGTAGATAGTTTGGCATGGCTGGCCTTGGTAATAGATAGCGGTCTGTGTTTGGGGTGGTGCTGGAGCTGTGGCATACTGTTGCGCTGGCTGGGTCTGCAAAGTCACAGCTTGCTGAGTGGTGGGGTCCCAAAGAGTGGTGTAGCTCTGCTGGCTCTGTACCTGAGGGGGTGTTTGGGCCGGAACAGAGAGGACAGCTACACCTCCATCCTGCGTTGCTACAGCTGGCTGGGCATACTGCTGAGGGTTTCCAGTTGAGAGGTTGGTGGTGGTGATGTGCTGAGGAAGACTGGAAACTGGAGTAGCTTGGGAAGTGGAGGATGGAGAGGTCAGTCCCATATCTGAGATGAGATGCTGAGGAGGAGTCTGTTCATAGCTCAAGGCAGGATCAATTGCAGGAGTGGGGAGCAACACTTTACCTGCATTTGGGTTGGTGGGATCCACAAAGGTCTGGATGGGATATCCAGGGGGGTAAGTGATGAAGCCAGGGCTGGAGACGTAGGCTAGAGCAGGGTCATAAGCCATAGCTTGTAGTTGTTGTTGCTGCTGCTGCTGCTGCTGCTGCTGCTGTTGTTGCTGCTGCTGCTGCTGCTGCTGCTGTTGCTGCTGCTGCTGCTGAAGTTGTTGTTGTTTCTGGGCTTCCCTCTGAGCAACCTCCTGCTCAAAGAGTTTTCTGCGTTCCTCTGTCGACAACTTGTTGCGCTCTTTGCCACCAACTCCCCTTGGTGTCTTGTTGCTGTTAGATGGATCAAACCTGAAAAAAAAAAAAGAATTAAAATGTACTATGCTATGCACATATATATATATATAACAATGTACACTTCAATGTTACAACAATAACATGTCTTACCGTTCCTCAGTGCGTCGGCTGCTCCTGTCATAAGATGATGGTGGGGAAGGAGAGCGTCTTCTCCGCCTTTCAGTGCTGCGGGGAGTTTTGTCAGAGCCTCGATCTCGATCGCGGTCTCTTTCCCGATCTCGGTCCCGATCACGATCACGATCTCTATCACGATCACGATCTCGGTCCCGATCGCGATCCCTCTCTCTGTCCCTGTCCCAGTCTCGATCTCGATCTCTGTCATAATCTCTGTCTCTGTCACGCTCTCTCTCCCTCTCACGCTCCCTTTCACGTTCTCGGCTACCAGACGTGGCGCGTGGTGTTAAAGCTGTCTCTCGATCTCGGCTGCGATCTGTAAAGAGAAAAAACATAACTTACAACCATTTGTAGAGGAAAAAAAAATATGCAAAAAATCAGCTTTGGTGTAACTTACCACTTGCCTCCTTTTCCACCTGACTCTTCTTTGGTATTCTGTACACCTCCTGAAAGGACAAGGACAACTTTGACTTAAGAACTTAAAACTACAATATTATGCATACAAATTACAAACAGAAAAGCAGTAGTACTTCACTTTTTGCATGTTTGACATTGTCTCACCTTTAGATCCTTCCAGCTTTCCAGAAGCCTGGCAGCCATGCCACAAATGTCCAAAGCAGTGAGCTGGGGCTCTTGACTCCTCTCACTCTCTACATCTGAGACACCTTCCTCTTCATCCTGAGAAGGAGTTCCTATCACTGATGGGTCCACGGGGGCCACTGATACCTCCAAGGGCATACTGGCCTCTATGATCTCAACACTTGGGGGGGCATCAGAAGTAGATTCAAAAGGTTGTGCTTCATTGCCAAGAGGAGCTTTGTCAACCTCTTCCATCTCAATCTGGACTTCCATCTGCTCTTGTGGTGGCACAGATGAAACATCAGCAACTTCTGTATTGGTGGGCTCACTCTCTGACTCTAGAACCTTTACAGCAGACTGGTCACTATCCATTTCAGTTGTTTCTGTCACAACCAGACTGTTTTGTTCCCCTTCTCCTTCCTGTTTGTCACTCGTTTCATTTGACTCATTCTGAAGTTCATCCTTCAGACCATCAGTTGTGTCCTCTTTCTTCTCAATGTCCATATCCTCCACTTCCAACTCCATTTTGTCTTTTAGCTCCTCAGTTTGAGGTTGGTCCTGGCTGCTAGTGGACATTGCTGTTTGTTCCTGTTTCTCCTCCTTCTCTGACTCTTCAATTGTATCTTTTGTTGGTTCTGCAGTTTCACACACTGGTTCTGCTGTTAGTTGTTTGACGTCCGGATGTGTTGCATTTGAGGATTCATCTTCTTCATCATCATCGTCTTCTTCCTCCTCCTCCTCCTTCCCATCAGAAGCTTTGCTGGCATCAGATAGTGCACTGTCCAGACTGTTTTCACTGATGATTTTAAGGCGGCGGTACACAGCAGGTTTGGAGGCGTCGGCATCCAATTCTGGTCCCATTTTGGTGGAGGAACCATCAGGAGTGTTGAGGGGTGTTTGAGCACGGGAGGTGTTCTCACTGGAGTAGCCATCCATCTCAGCAGGGTGAGGGAGAGTTTTTGTTTGGGCCCAACGCTGAATAAAGGTCAGGACTCTACTCTCCTCCAACATGTTCTTAGTTGAGATCGGAAGGACAGCCAGGGTCGTCATAATCTGTTAACGAATATATATAAGAATATACTGTCAGCAATAAAGCAAGAGATAGTTGTACATGAATGATTTAATGGGTCCAACCAAAGATGTATCTAACCTCTAACTGTAATTTGACATTATTGGCACTGTTGCCTTTAGCTTCGGAAAGCTCCACCATGAAGATCCACAGCAAAGACAATCCATGATGGTCCAAGAATTGTTTTAGGCATGATGTATTTTGAGTATCCTGTGAAACACAAACATACAACATGCTGAGAACCATGATAACAACTAACAAATCAACAACTCACGACAGGTAAGTAAACAAATTATTTCATTATCAATGTAGTCTGGTCATACTCTTATGAGCTTGAGACATGTGAGTTTCTGCTCCATGGTTTCCACTCGGACCATTAGCCTGCAGAGAGACACCACCTGTTTCTCATCATACAGGCCTTCTCCATTCTCCAGTAATGCTTCCAGTTCCTCATCGACCTGTGAAAGGACAACATCAAGTTATCAGTTACAATCCTTTTTTTATATATATCTATATCTATATTTATATATATATATAGATATACACATATATGTATATATATATATATGTATATATATGTATATATATATATATATATATATATATATATATATATATATATATATATATATATATATATATATATATATATATATATATATATATATATATGGTTAGTTTTTTTTTTATATATATAAAAATATATCATACTGGGATATCCACTCATTTGTGTTTTGATTGCACTATTTATACATTGCACCAGTTATTCTAACTTCAACACAAACTGAACTTTTCCCCCTTCAAAGTTATGTCAAACAGATGACAGGAAAAACTTAGGCATATGAATCAAAGAACTCACTGTGGTGAGAGCACTCTTTCGACTACGGTCTTTCTTCATCTTCCCTCCAGCAGCTCGAACACTGACTCTGTTCTCTCCACCCAGGAAGCCTCTGCAGCTGGGTGCACCACAGAAGCATTTCTGTGCCTCTTTGCTGGAGAATTAAATTTGAAAAAAAAGGTGAAATCAAAGATAAACCCACAAGCTTTAAGACTTCCATACAGCACCGTTCATTGTTTATCTCTTTGTTTTTTAAATTATTTTCTACATCGTAAATTAAATTTGAACACATCAAAACCATAAAGGAACACGGTATTGTATTACGCTGTAAATGGAAACATGTTTTATATTCTTCAAATTCTCTCAATCAGATTTAAGAGTTAGTCACATAGAAAGGTTTTCCAACAGTGGAAGGAGTTCCCACTGCTTTGTCTTCACTCTGTGGTCCAGCTCATCCCAAATAGTGTTTAGGACAGGTGACTGTGGAGGCAAAGCACTCCATCACTCCTTCTTGGCCAAATAGCATTTTTATCGTCTGGAGGTGTGCTTAGGGTCATTGTCCAGTTGAAAAACAAATGATGGCCCACTCAGTGCAAACTAGATTGGATGGCATGTGATTGTAGGTAGCCAAGTTGGTTAGGAGTGCCTAGAATTTTGAATGAATCACCAACAGTGTCACCAGCAAAGCACCCCCACACATCATACCTCCTCCACGGTACACGGTAAGAACCACACATGAAGAGAACACCTCCTCACCTTTTCTGCATCTCACAATGACACTTCTCTTTACTTAGTTATGTGATTATTGTTTCTATGAATTAGAACAGCAGTCAAATATGGTTATTCATGGAATAAAATTGACCAACTCCTAAAAAAGCACACCTGGTAATTTAAAACCAGGTAACTACCTTGAGTATCTGATTAAGGGAATGCCAGAAGTAATCAAAGCTGTCATCAAAATATAAAACATATTATGGTTTGTTTAAGACATAATTCCATACGTGTTCTTTCATAGTTTTGATGTCTAGTAGTGATCTACACATCCACACATACAAGTACATGTTAAATGGTTTGCAACAAAAATCACAAGTGCAAAATTTAAGTGTGAGGAAAAAAATAATTGCTGAGAAATAGTACCCGTATCTCTGGAACTGATAATCAAATGTCAGTTCAGTTCCAGCACCGACAGCCTTGGTGGTGAAGAACCCAACTCTAAGCTGACCATTAACAGTCCACTGAAAATAGATAAAAACAAAAACATCATCAAGTAATTCAGGTTTTAGTAGGTTGACGAGGAATTGTATAATCACAGAGCTTCATTTTGCCAATGTACCTTTTGAGTCTCACAGTTGGGCTCACAGCTGTGGTTCATAAACCGAGAGCAGTTACCCTTCAGTGTTGCATCAATGATCTGAAGAGGCAAAAGACAATGTCACCCATTTCTGCCAGATGCTTTACCAAAACCAAATAACATATTGCACTTGAAATATTAACAAAAATTACAATGTGTCATATTCTTACCTCATTGTTTTTTAAAGCCATGAAGTAATAATGGATGTTTTTATTGCGAGCGTATTCTTTCACTCTGGTTTTGAACTCCTTGTGGTCCAAGACCTCACCACAGTATTCCAGCACAAAGGTGTTTCTACAATGGCAGTAAAAACCAAAACAAAAGGTTTGACAATCTGTCCACAAAAATTGCATTTGAGAACATGTTTAAGATGTACATAGTTCATTTTAAAATACAGTTAATTTATAACTACTTGTGTTATTGTAGCCTACATCTAAGGCTTTTGTAAACTTTTGCAAATTATTAAAATATTGTATCAAATGTGTAAGAAGCTTACGGAGCCAGGTCTTTAGCAGCACGCAGTCCCCAACCTTTATCTTCTGTGAGGATAACGTCAAAGTCTGCATGTTGTTTCATCTGAAACCGTCGATTGGAGCAGTACAGTCCATTCAGACACCGTGATGAGCTGGAAAGTAAAAAGGTAAAGACAAAATTTGAGAAAACATTACGTTCCTATTATTTTTGGCTTCACCTATGACAGAATGTAGGTGGTACGCCATATACTTTTTTTTAACCAGCTCTTGTCTTATCTTATTAAGTGAGCCATTTTACAAGATTTTCTTTAACTAATGTAATACACATAATTTGTTAAGGTACCAAAAAACACTCTTTGAACAATACTTGTTAATACCTATTGAGCAATCCAGTTTAATGTCATTCTTTCTTGGTTTCCAAAGAAACCCAGTAGTACAGTTTGTCAACTTACCACTCAATCATCAGCAGCCGGTTTAAACAGTCTTCCCCGCATGAGAATGCTCCCTTTGAACGTTCCTCTCTCGACAGCATTGGACACTCACACTGCATTCTCTTGATATCTCGATGAGATTTGCTCTTCTTTCTAAACATAGAATTTTTTAATTAATTAAAAATAATTAAATTATGTTGGATAATGTGTCACTTGGGTTGGAAAACACCTTACCTCTCAGTCAAGTATAGATTCTCCTCGATCAAGTCAAAGTAAGGAGGCATCTTTTTTGACTTGGCCAGGTCTCTCCATTTACTGGCATCTTGAAAGTCCTGCAGAGCGAGTGATGGAAGGACCACCTCAGCTTTGACAAGCGTTTCCTTCGAGATGTCAAAATCACCGTGGCGCTCCTTTTTGCCTGCTGGCCCAGCCTCTGCCTCATTGTCTGAATCAGACTCAATCTCTGGGCGTCTTTTTTTGGGTGGCCCTCTGCCTCTGTGAGGTTTAAAATGGTCTTCTCTTGGAGGGTCAGGGACAACAGAACCCCTGCTGTTACTACTTATTTCGTGCCCCTGTAAATCCCCACTGTAGTCACCATGGTCATTCGTTAGGGAATCAGGATGGATTTCACCTGCAGGATCCTGATAATGTTCTTGTGCTTGGAGGTAGGGTTTCCTGCTGGTCTGCATGTGTGGGGATTGATGGTTCCACAAAGCATTACTCTGCCTGTGCTCCTGTTCCTCAAGAGAATTTTCTGTCAGTTTGGTATTTGATAACTGTGGCCCATGACTGCTATCAGGTTGTTGGTATGTACTGCTTGGCTGCTCTAGTTGTGAAAAATCCCAACCCAGGTTTACTTCATTCTTGTCACTGATATTGTCAGCATTTGACAACTCCCCACGTTGATAATGGGAGTACATCTGTTCATTTCTGCTGCTTGAACTTTGCCGTTTCTGCTCTTGTTCATGTTGTCGGAAATCATCAAGACTGCGGGCAGAATCTGTGGCACTTCCGTGCGCACTGATGTGGCCAACTATGTAAGGCAGGGCACTGACAGTGCTGGAACCTTCTGAGTGACTGGTACTATCAATCATATTACTCTGGGACAGACACAACATACTGCTGGTGGATGAGTCATTTATACCAGCACATGGATCACTGGTCTCCCCAAATAGACTGGGAGAGCTACCTCGCCTTTGTTGGGAGCCAAATTGATTTGAGTTTTCAGGGGCATTAACATGAGCTGCTATATTATCGCTGTGCAGCTCAGAAATATTTGTAGGACTGCATGAAGCTCCAGTGTTCCGTGTAGCCATTGTAAGAGAAGAATTTTTTGGGACCACCACCACAGAGTGCAATCGCTTTATAGCCTCATCACAATCTGAGTCGTATTCTGAGTTGTCACTATCACTGGCCTCGCTCTCTCCTCCTAATGTATCCTGTTGAGGTGATGCTCCCTTGATCAATTGACTTTTTTTATCAGTATCCATTGGTTTTCCATGAGGATCATTTCCGTTCCAACTCTTAATATTTGCAGCTGTATCAACCTGTGATGTATCATCTATGCACAGAGGCCCATCCATACTCATTGTTTGAAGAGAAGTCGGTTTTAAGACACAGCAGTCAATCCTGGTTGTTGCTTGTGATGGCTCACTTTGGTCTTTGTATTTATCAGCCATGGACATGCTGTCTAAGCAAACCTGCTGCTTAGAGATCTCAGTCTGCTTGACCAGTGTGGAATGTCTTTCAGCTTCTTCTCCAATAGTATCTTGAATGTCACAGTCTTGTTGGTTACTCTCTTTAGAAAACTCTATCTTTTTGACAGATATTACTTTTTTAACAGTAGGTTTATTCTCTACACTGAATGCCCTCTGTGAAAGATCACTCTCAGAAGTATTCTGCCCAACAATATCCCACCGAGACTTCCTGGCACTGCTCTTTTTAACAGCATCAATACTTTGCAGGCCACATATTAGCTGGTTCTCAGATTCAAGATGTGATGACTCCAATTTAGGTGGTATACCTGTGTCAGACTGCTCATCAACTGTATTCAGCTCAACAATCTCTGGTTTAGTGTTCTGCCATACATCATGTGTGATGGGTACATCTGCGGTATCAGGTAGAGACATTGGCCCTGATGAACAGTCAAAGACTCTCTTGTCCTGGCTGCACACTATACTATCATTACTACTGCATGAGCCTAAAACAGCTGCAGGAGAGTTCACATGTGTATAATTGTTAGACAAGAGGCCATCCTTCACATCAGTCAAGTTTTCCAGGGCAGCATTTACGTCTTTTAGGCTTTCACTTGATGTTATATTTGAGACATTTTCTTTCTCATCTTCAAGACCTAATTTGGATTCTTCTGGTCTTTTGGGTGATGATTCTTGCAAATGTTTTTCAGTACATGAAACCATCTCTCTATCATGCTGATCAATACGTTCAGTTGCGTCCCAGTTGAAATCTGATTTTTCTTTTTCACTCTGAGAAACATATGTGGCAGCTGCACAGGGCAGTGCCTTTTCAGGACTCTGAACCATATCATCTGATTGTCTATCATATCCAGTGGTATTTGCAGAAGAACTAGAAAGTGTTGTGTGTTTTGAGTCCGGCCTACTGGATTTCATTAAAGAGTTTTTACTCTTCTCATCTGAGCCAGAGCCTCTGTTTGACGACTGGAATTTTCCCCTATGATCTCCTTCAGACTCACTGGAGCTACTTTTATGGAATTTTTCATATGTTTGGGAGTGAGTATGCATACTGAAGGATGAGGATTTGCTGTCGGTCTTTGACTTGTGATGGGTACTAGATTTCCGGTAACTTGGGTCCAGATCAGGAGACCATTTACGCTGGGAATCAGAGTCTGATAATCGCTTTGAAGTCCTTTCAGATTTTGATGATTGTGTCCTTCGATCCATCTCTGAAGAATGAGGAGAATCTAAAGATTTATGGGCTTTCTCAGATTTTGAATAGGATGTCTTTGACTCTTTATGAGAGCTAGAATGGACAGACGATCTACTTGAATCGCTTGTCCTTGTCCTCGTCTTTCTATGGTCATCCTCTGAGTCAGAACTATCTCGAGTTCTGTCAGTGCGAGACCGAGAGGACCTTCTCTCTCTGCGTGGTGAACTCCTGTGTGATCTCCGGTCAGAGTCGTGATAGTAAGATCTTTCAGAGCGTGATCCTCTGTCTCCTCTGGACCTCTCTGATCTCGAGTGCGATGAACTAGTTCGAGACCCTCGTGATCGTGATCGCGACCTAGACCTGGACCTTCTGCGATCTTTGTCTGATCGAGCTGACCGAGATGATGTGTGTCTAGAATCACGGTCTGATTTGGAATAACTAGAAGATCTTTCATGATTCTCTGCCCACTTTGAGGAAATCTTCTCCTTCTCCTCCACATGTGAAATAGAGGAAGACTTTTTTACTTCTTTAATTCTGCTGTCAGAGTTTTTACTTTTGGAATCAACAGATTTGCGACTGGAAGACATCTCCACTGAATCTCCATCAGATTCTGACCTGGTTTTCCTTTGGGATACCTTGTTATTCTGCTCAGTACTGCTGAAAGCATCTCCAACTTTTCCTGAGGAGGCAGTAGGCTTCTTGTGGCACAAGGATACCCTCGTCTCAGAGGCTTCAATGAGAGCACTCTCAGATAGACAAACATTAACAATATTCTGAGGCTCGGGTATAGGGAATTCAGTAGCATTCTTACTTGCAGACTTCTGCAAACCCAGTAACTCAGTTGAATGCTGGTCTTCTGGCAAAACAGATGTCTTACTTGCAGACTTCTGCAAATCCAGTAATTCAGTTGAATGCTGGTCTTCTGGCAAAACAGATTTCTTACTTGCAGACTTCTGCAAACCCGGTAACTCAGTTAAATGCTGGTCTTCTGGCAAAACAGATTTCTTACTTGCAGACTTCTGAAAACCCGGTAATTCAGTTGAATGCTGGTCTTCTGGCAAAACAGATTTCTCTTCAGTCACAGAAATACTAAGAATTTGCTTCTTGAAATGCATCTTTGCCAAGTCTGGTTTCAATTTAGTGACTGGGGAGACTGGTGTTTGAGGTGTCTCAGTGACTGATATTGGCACCATGGGTGTCTGCTTTTGTTCAGTTTTGCCATCTGTACTCTGCCCTCCTTTGTTTGTGGGTGACTGTGACAAGGCAGCCAGAGGTTCAGTGACAGACTTGTCAGGACTGGCAGGAACAAAGAACAGGCTCTGCAGTGGCTTCTTGGTCTGTGAGAAGCTGAAGGACACTTTCTGACGACCCTGATCCTCCAGGTTGACCTTGGTTTTGGTCCCTTTAGGCAAAAAATGGTTGGACAGCATCACTCTAGGAGATAGGCTTTTGATTAGAGCTGCTTTGGATAGACCCTCAACCTTTACCTAAAAAAAAGAGGAGAACACAAATAAATGTCCAACATAAGTCATATGAAAAATAAAAAATAGACATTGGTATTGTATCGCAACAAAACGTTGATGAAGGTTTCAGTAGTTTTGTGTTAAAACTTACCGAGGTACCACTCCCCTCCTCTCTGTGTTTACAGAAGAACATGGGAACAAGGAAGAGAGGAAATAAATACTTGTCACAGTACATACAAAAATCTCACAACTTTAAGAGCATCATATGATATGATAACATGCATTTACCAACACATACATACATCTTGCACTGAAACTGTCTCTTTCCATACATTGTTACATCCAACATTAATAAATGAGCAGGTCTGTGCTGTTGACGACAACTTCTGACCCTAATTGCTAATCACATACCATGTTCTAAACTTTAAAAACTTAAATTCAGCCAAACACACCAAGAAAACCCCTCTTTGCTTTAAATTACAATTTGACACCTAACAATTTTCCACCACATCAATGCTAATTACTAAGCAATGAATGGCTGGAAACTCAGAGAGTACCAACTATGGCCGATTAACACTGGCTCCAATACTACTTAAACAACACCCCTTTTGTGTAGATCTAGGCCACCTAAATTGCGCTTCAACGACCACACACACACACAAGCAATTTATAAAAAAATTTTTTAATGTTTATAGTAGTAAACATTAAAAAAAGATCCTGACTCCTTATATTTTTAGTATGGTAGTAATATAGTAATATAGTTTGTTATATTATTGTTTAGTATGTTACAAAAACTAGGTTTACATAGTAAATGTGTAAAATGTTAGGATTTTCTCTTTTCGTCTTACTATTTTGCATAACTTCCTCAAGGCTAGCTCAGTATATGTGCTACTAGGCAACAACTGGGTCATGTATTCCTTCCTGATCTTTAAAATAGGACAATGCTTCCGGGACATATAGTTATACAGTAATGGCTACAGCATACAACTATAATTAATTATATGTTTGAAAAATGACCTACTCAACCTTGTATTTCACCCTTTCTGATGCAACGTTTACACCAAGAATAAGAATGTAATTCCAAAGGCATCAGTTGCTATACTACGCAAAACAACCTATTCTTGTCTGGCAACAACCTAGGCAGGGAGGATTAAAAAATAGCGTAAAACAGAAAAAAGCCATATATTTTGCAGAGGACAGTTTTGTGTACTTGAAAGTCAAAGGCAACACACAACTTTGTAACCACATACATTCTCTGTCAAATCCTCATCAAACTACATAATTTTCACCAAGAGTTGGCATATATGCTGCCTTATTTCTGACCTGAGTAAAGTGTCCATTGAGAAACTCATCTAGGATTAGTGGGCCTCAAGAGGCTGCTGGACAAGAATATTCCAAATCAGTGAAATGAGCCCTCCAAAGTGATGGCACACCTGACAAAAAGAAAGATAGAGTTTAGGTAAACTGTGTCTTGTTGGTCCACAACAGTTTTCAAACATCAGGGTCTCTTTTGAGATCATAATCAGTGTTTGAGGGTGGTCATACAAAGGTAGTATTTAACAAGTGCAAAATACACTGCACTGTATTAACATGTGCATTATGTTAAAAAGCCTGTTGCCTCACATGCTTTCAGTCGTTGAGTATAAACATCTGCAGACACCCCTGCACAAGATCCCCCTTATCAATCTTTACACAGTTGCACATCTTTCAGTATGTCTGCTATGAGACAACATAAATGTCCACTTTTCTCAGTGTGGCAGGATCATAATCTCTACTGCAGAAGCTTCAATTGCATTCCAGCAGCATCAAAAACAAAAAAGTGACATAAATTAGTTGTTCATTATTAGTCCCATCATGGACAAAAGAAGATGATTGAAGATGATGATTGTGAGCATGGTTGCAGAGTGAGAACATGCATGTCATTGTGATAACTGTAAATGGAGAGCAAATGATAACAACAGTAAACAAAGGGTGTCTACAGAATGAAGACCTGAATGAAAGAACAAACTAACACCAATATGAAAAACAAACTATTTCGAATTATGAATTGATTTGAATTATACAACTGACTAAAGCATGGCCTGTACGTGAGGAATGGACACAGCCAAAACATGGCCTTTAAATGGATGAATTTGTCCACTGTGAAAGAGGATGTGTAGCTAACCTACTTAACCATAATTAAATATTTCCAAATGTGTGCTTACAATTTAATACAACATATACATATATTGTCAAGAGGCAGATAGTCAGGATAAACGTATTTGTTTCGAATTTGACGTTGATTTATACATAAATGTAAACATCACATATACCAGCTAAGCTAACACGAACAGTGAGCTTTCGTGGGCCTTCTTAAGAGATAGCAATCGCTCTTGTTTAGCTTCCTAAAATTGCTGTTGATTACGTTGACGTGTTAACAACTCAACACCAGCTAATGATTTATATTGACAATTTATAAATCAGGTTGAGCAGAGAAATGTGTTTTCCATTAGCCCAAAAGGTAAACAATCGCGTAAAAACGAAGGCGGCTAATGGAGAACTCTACTAGCATGGGGAGATAATGCTAGTAAGCTTAGCGAACTAGCAGCTTGTAGGCAAATTCGACTGATGTTAACTTGTGGTCTGCTTACCACTCTTTGGGTTGTACCACATGTTTCTAAACAAGTACAATTCCCCAGAAAGATTTATTCTGAATGTGTGATCAAGAAGTAAGAGTCTTATTTGCCTTTCCATTTTTAAATACAACCGACACATGTACTCGAGTCTGCACACCCGGCTTTACTAGCATGTTAGCCGATGATGTTTTGTCTTGTGTGTATACTGAACTGCTTTTCTAACGCACTAAGTAACGCACACATGCGTAAAATAGGGGGTTCGTAAGATACTCACTTCACGAAGTGCTTAAGGTCACACGGTTCCCTCATCTTCGAAATAGCCCGATAACGACCCTTTGAAAAACATCAAGCAACAATGTATGCCGACGTCAAATCCATACGGAGCTGTCGGAAATGATCGTCGGCTCAGTGGCTCCGCTGCTCCCGCTGCTGCTGCGCCGCAGCCTCAGCCTGGGTGAATGTTGATACAACAGAGCTAGCATGAGCTCACATAGTTAGCCAGTAGTCAGAGGTGAGATTAGACAACCGAAACCATGCCCGTGGACATATTTTAGAGTGTACGACTCATAATCTATAAAACACCGAGAATCTGACAGATGGAAGGACTGTGGTCGTGTCTTTGGGGATACCTTTTAAATTCACATTGATCCTCAAAGTATCCCTGACTGTGGTTGCTGTGTTCAACATCACATGATGTGAGTCCGAAGCACAGCTGGCGCGAACACCGAAGCGCACTGTGGCACCACGACTAAATAATACTAATAAAATACACAACAAATCGTGTAAGGTGGTGTGTGTATGGGGGTGTATGTTTTATAGATAAAGTCTTGAGGATATACAGTCTGTACAACGTTGTATTATGTACAATTTAACACACTCCAGTCCAGTAGGTGGCGCCATGTATCTGTTACGTTGGTTTTTAAATGGTCGACACTAGCCCCATAGCACATTTTGCATCTTAGTCGAATGCATTTCGACGAGATCGGCACAAAGCAGATCTGAAATATTGATTGTTTCCGTTTCTCAAACTTGCACTCATTGGAATCTGTGGTTGTCGATTGTGTAAGTTTGTCGTTGATTGGGTCGCAGTATTGTGGTATTTATGTGTGCATAATACGACCTTGTTGTCGCTTTTAACTGTTGAGTCAAGTGTGCTAACACTGGAGCTAGAGGCCTAGCTGGCTACATAGCTAGCGTTAGCATAGTTTTTATAATTTGTGGAGCTTCGTTTGAACGACACGTTAGGTCCACTCCGTAACTATAGTCTCGGGTGTGTGTTTTCTTGAATTGGTGGCCACTAGCTTTGCGTTATGGTGATAAGTCATTGGGTGTGATTCTGGTACGCCTGTTGGTCGATCAAATGGTCCCGTGTCAAATCTAAAATGAAGATCCGATTTCGGAAACCATTACACACTTCTGTGACGGCATGCTCGAGGTTCGTGGAAGGTGTAGATTAGGTCAAAGTAATGGCCAAGGGTTGCACGTCATCGGTGTATACACACTTGTAGTGCTGTACATTGTATGTGGACCACTTTAAGTTGTAAGTCTTTGGTTTGAGGGGTTTTCGTCTTGGTCTTGCAGGATATATCTATATGGATGGGCAACCTGGAAACCTTATTGATTGTTTTGTGTACTTGTTCTTTGCTTGTTCTGGGGGCAAGACTCATGGCCCAGTAAACATTGTTTTTTGCAACATATATGATATGTTAGTTAAAGGTAAGTATCTAAAGGCTATGCTTAGCCATGTCAACTCATTTAATTTACACAGTTAAATCATAATGATTGAAGGAATTACAATGTTGCGGTATAATTTATAGAACTATATCAATGGTTATGTTTAACTAATTTAACTAATATGTCCTATGTGCTTGTATACAACCTTTTTATTAAATGTCTCATTTGTAATTAAGAAAAATATTTAATCTTGTCTTTCTCATGCAGTGCATATTGGTTTCACTATAGTACGCTTAAAGTCACAGAGAGAAATACTTACTCAACATATCTGCAGAAATACACTACTGTACCAGTATTAATTTTTTACCTTCACAATTGAGAAGGTATTTGTGAAATTCTTTCATGGTGAGGCATTTTTGGGTAAAGTGAAAGTTTAACTTATGATTCATGTTCTTAGTGTTCTCTGTTAATTTTCAGTTCCACCACTGGATTATCTGGACTGCACAACAAGGGTTGATGTGGTAACCATATCAAATGAAATGCAGTGGATGTCAAGCAACTATGGGTGCCGTGGTTCCTTGAAGAGCAGGGGTGTTGTAGTGATGGAGAGGGGCAGTGTGAGAGAAGAGCTTCCCTCACCGGCAACGGGTTGGGAAGCAGTTCATGTTGGTTTCAGCCGACAGGCATCCATGAACAACTGCCACCTAAAATCACTGCTGTGGAAGTAGTTGTGAAGCGCAAAACCTGGATGCAGGATTGGTTGGATCAAAAGGGAACAGTCATGGAAAGGTGGTCAGTTTGGTTTATCTGCCATGTTTGGGA